>NC_056727.1:1145537737-1145837737 GCF_019279795.1 Protopterus annectens
TGATTAGCTTTGGAGAACTTGACAAGTTCTCTAATTTGTTTGTCTAAGCTAGAGTTGGATTTCATCCTCTGTTGAGCTAGTTCCCTCTTGTTCTTAGACATTAGTTTCTTTATCTTGTTGTATAGCCTGTTTATACTAGGGATCCACCAAGATGGCTTGTTTTTTTGGCAAAACCTGGTTTTAATTCGGTCAGGTACAGTCGATTTTATGCAACTGTTTAAGTGGTTATACAGGGCATTAATGTATACCTCTGCATAGGAGTCCATGTTATCTGCATTTGAGGGGGATTTCACACTTCCCATACCATCACTTAGTAAGAAGTAATTTGTCTTAGAAAAATTCTTAAGCATTTTTGAGATATCTGGCCTTATAATTCCATTGAACAAGACTGATTTATGTTCGATCTTACCAGGGAAGACATCACATGGGGGGTTTTCAGGATATTTGAGCCTCTTGTGGGTGTGTTGACTAGCTGTTCCAGAGAATTTGCATTGACAAAGTCCAAGAACCTCTGAGCCAGCATGTCTGTGGTCATGTATGTTTCCCAGTCGATGGTAAGATAGTTAAAATCATCCATGAGTAGGATGTTAGGCTGTATTGCAAGTGACTCCAGTAAGTCCAGGTATGCGGTATACTTTTTCTATTTCATGGTTGGGACCTATAGCTAGGTATGATGTGGTAGGGAGATTTGCCTATAGTTAATTGAACATGGAGTAGCTCAAGAGAGTCATACTGCTTGACCAGTCTCTAGGTATACTTATCCTTAATGAAAATGGATACACCTCCTCCTTTTGTTCTTTCACACTCAGTTTGTGGTCTAAATTTATATAGAGCATTGTAGCCCTGCATGGCCGGAGTACTTTCCGCACCTTTGAACCATGTTTCAGTGACTGCACAGACTTTAGCACCTTCCAAAATGAGGAGTGCTTCTAGGGATTGCAATTTCTTATTTAGACTCCTAGAATTAAGTAGCAGTACCTTGCGTTTATAAAGAAAGGAGTTTATGTTAAAAGGTTGGTTATTTTGACTCTGCCAAAAAAGACACTATAGGGGTTGCTAATGCCTTTGCCAGTATCCAAAAGCCTAGAGGAGACAGATGCAGACCATTTCTGGAAAAGCAGCGTGGCCTGTTGACCATGTCTTCCTAGGCTGACAGATATTGAATCCCCTTGAACTAACACCAGAAGTTAAGCCAGTTGTTAAAGTCAATCATTTTTTGTTTATATTGTGGCATCATCCTTGGAAAAGGTAGAATGCTGCTTAAGGTTATATTTGTAACTGCCTGTGACATATAATCTGAGAGCTCAGTCATGTCTCTCTTAGATAGTCCAGTGAGATATGTCTCAAGTCATTCACCCCCACATGGACTATGATGGAGTCATACCAGTACTTGTGGTTGAGTGACTTGATTGCTTGAGTGACTTGATAGAGCCTGGCACTTGACAGGCAGCTAATCATAACATGCTCCTTATCTAGCCTGGTGAGAGGAACATCTGTATGTCTCACAATGGAGTCACCTATGACCAGTGCATTAGGTTTTGCAGTATTACACCTTACAGACTTATTTGTAAAGACACTGGTGCATGTGCGTGTGTGTGTGTGTGTGTGTGTGTGTGTGTGTGTGTGTGTGTGTGTGTGTGTGTGTGTGTGTGTGCGTGTGTGTGTGTTATTATGTGCTGTGGTTGTTTTTTGCATTGCTATGTGTATAATTGGTTTCCATTTTGGAGGCTTCTGCTCTTTTGTCAAGTTACTAGTGAGTACCTCCACATATGTGGGTTTTGTGAGACTTGAACCTCAGCACTGAAATAAATAGGACATGCTGGAGGGACAGATTCATAACCCAGAGGCTCCCTTCACTCTGGAATAAAATCCCAGTCCAGGTTAGGCAGAGTCCCTCATTGACTCTCTTCAAGAGGAATCTTGATGAGTGGATGGGAGATCATAGGTTTACCCCGGGTATCACTTTTGTGTCACTGTTAGACAGAGGCACAGTATACTAACCTCGAAAAAGGGCATAGCAAAATTAATTTAAAATGGGTGGCGAAAGCCAAACATACTCTGGCTAGGCTTATAAATGCCCTAGGGCAGATAGCCTAGTATGAACCTATGAACCTATATGTTGTGTTCTTATTTACTGTGGGAAGTGTGTGTGTGCTAACAAACTGTTTGGCATTCAATTTGTCTCTTTGTGAGAGTCTTTCCTCCAATTTCATAGTGTAACTACATCTCTCACATAAAGAATTTGCTTGCTTCAGGAGTAATTGGTTGCTAGTATACACAAGACAATTGCTACACTGCCTCAAGATGCCCATGTCTATCAGGCTGGCCAGAGAAATGATGGGAAACTGCCCATCCGTGATAGCATGCTCTTACTGTATGTTTTATTAGGGAAGGGAATGGATTAATTTGATTTGACTATTCTAGTAGTCCCCAGACTACAAAAGGGACCTATACTTTGTGTAGGCTAAGGTTGATCAATAAGCCAATGCTGCTCAGTACGCAACTAAGTTGCTCCTCAAGCAGCAGAAAAGCTTGGAAGGATTTCACTAACAGCTATTTAGGGAAAAACTGAGCTTCTAGGCTTTTGCTTCTATACAAGGACACTGCTAACCAACTCTGCATGAAGAGCAGCACCACATAAATGCAAGGCTTAAATACAAGCAAACAGACAAAAGTTTTAAGCTAACTACCAATAAGGAAAGCACAAAATAACCTTTCCACCCAAAATCCCCAATTCAGACAGGTTAGAGCAGCATACCTCTGCCACAAGGGTGTAGAAAAATACCTTCTTGATGTAAAATAACTGCTTTGTAGCCCAAGTGTAACAAGACCAGACAATCCACATACAGCAGTTATATAGCTAACAGATACAAAGAAATTAACCACTTAAAACAGCAACAGGCAGTACATTTTTCGAAACTGCTAAAGTACAGTCACAGTATATAAGGGAAGTACAAAAAGATTCTTAGAGCCCTTTTGTGTGCTTCCCAGGTTAGACAGACCAGGTATACATCTACTACCACTAGATGAAAAATCCCAGTCCTATTAATGTAAAAGCACAATAAAGAAGTGTACTGAGTGAAATGTTACCACAAACAAACTTAAAAGATCCGGATACAGCAGTCTACTTTAAACAGCTTATAAAAGTGTGATTATTCAACAAAAGTCTTTGCTTTGTACAAATGAGCCAAGATCCACTCAATTGTGAAGAATTTATAAAGGCACTAAAAACAAGATAAGCTGATTAATAAGCCTCCAGCCAATAAAACTACATGTGGAAATCTCAGGTGTTTCCCCAACCTAAACAGATCAAGCTACCTCTCAGTGCACTAGATGGAAAAAACACTGACCAGAGTGTAAAATACACTACTTCATCCAACAGCTAGCTAGATAATGAATTCAGAAGAAGTAAATCAGTATAACAGAAAACAAAGGAGATGGTGGGTTGGAAAAACTTGCAGGCAATCACCAGTAGTGCTTTAGTTTATGCAGGTTTGAAATCTTTTTTTTTTCAAACACCTTTATTAAATTATCAATTGTGACACAGGCAAATTTACATTCATATAAAAGTAATCAAACTATATTAACATAATGAACATTACACTTCCCATATATTGCTATATATCATATAACTTAAGGAATATTACATAAATTATTCAATTCCTGCCTTTTTTTAAACAAGACACATCTTTATTAAACCATCACTTACAACATAGGCAATCATACATCCATATAAATGAAAACAAACCACACTGACACAATCTTAGTTGCAAGCATTCAACATCACAAACTATAATGACACACTCCCAGTTGCAAACACCATACATCACTTATAGTCTACCCAGTCTTTCTCACTCAAACATTACATAACTCATTTAAGTCCTGCCACCTTTTAAACTTCATTCCTCCCTTGTATGTATTATTCCCATCTTTTCCCATGCATTCTGCTCCCACCATTTTCCAAAGATCCCAACTCCAGTTGTTTTATCTCGGTTACTACATTCACCCCTTCCAGTATAGCTGGTTTAGACTCTGGCCTCCACTTTCTAGTAATTACTCTTTTGGCTGCCACCATTACTAGATACAGCAAGGCCTTACCATGTCTAGTCAATTACGATTCTTTATCATAGCTCAGAAAAATCACTTCCTCGTCAGACCAATCTGCCCACCCAGCATCTCTGATAGTACATCCCACAGGGAATACTTAAAGTCTGCCAACTCACTCCCAGAAAACATGTTCCCAATTACCTCCTTCCTCCCCTCACACCTCCAACATTTGCTGTCTTCCTGAGGAAAAATTCTCTGGAGTCTACTTGGGGTATAAAATATATATGTAAACACTTCCAGGAAAAAATCCCAAATCTTCTAGACTCTGTTGTATACCTGGAAAAAGACAAAGGCCCAGAAATTCACTGTATATTTAAGTATCACACAAACAATTTAAGCAATGAAAAAACATATGAAATGTGCAGCCTAGCTAATTTAAGTGTCTATCTCTCACATAGAACCAAAACACCAGGCCAAGTAGATTTCTTAAAACAGAACACAAAATGGAGAAGGTAAAACAGAAAGCAACTGTATCACTCACAGACAAGAAACTACAGGTTTGGTTTCCTCACCCAACAGGTTTTTTATATATATATATATATATGGATCTACTTTACAAGCTTGACATTTGAAAACTTTTTAGTGCAAATAGTCGAGACCATAAGATCGAAGTTTTGAAACTTCAAAATTGTAATAAAAAAATAAAAAAATATATATTTTTAACATTTTTGCAGGGAGGCAAGCCCCCTGCACCCCTCCCCCCCGCTAAATAAATATACCAATTCCAAGATCAGTGAAGAAAATGGTTAATTTCCCATTCAAAATGTTGGAAGTTTTGAAACTCAGACCTTATGGTCTCGACCATTTGCAGTTCAAAGTTTTGAAACTTTGAGCTTGTGATACAGCTGTAGCTATAGTTGTATAGTTATATCCACAAATACATGAAAACACTGAACATGGTTTTGAAGACAGTACAGTTCCTATTCTTATATCTAATAGATACCTTGTGACTTAAGACATTAGTTAATGGCTCATTCACTTACCCAGTGAATTGGTAATAAAAATCTCCAAAAAGTGCAATCTAGAAAAAAGCAGGAGACACATGAGTTAGACAGAATTATGCCAGTACACACAGAATGCCACATATTTGTTTTCTTTTAGATATACTTTTTTTGCATTATGTAAAAGTAACTAAATAACATTAATTTTCCATAGCTAGATACCTGTGTAAAATGTGTAAGCAACTTAGATTAAAAGCAATTAAAATTAATGATTGAGAATAAAATGAGCAGAGGAGCACTTTTGCTTTGTGATTAAAGGCTTTTTCAGATCTAAAGCAAGTTTTGCAACACGGTCTTTACATATTTTACTAGCTATGGAAAATTAATACTATTTAGTTACTCTAGAATAAAGCTAAAAAGAAAACATCTCAGTGGATTACTTTGTAGGATTCTAGTAGTGTCAGGATTTTTTGGGAGATTTGTTCTTTTTTTTAACCATTCATTGCTACAGATCTTTGTCTGGTTTATTTACTGGTACTGGAGGTGACAATCTGTTATTCCTTTGGCACTGGAACTGAAATCTTGGATCTTAGAAATGTTTTGGTATTGTTTTGATGATTCACTCATTCATTAGTTTATACACCGAGCCTGTAGTCCTGCTCAGCATAAACCCCTTTTACAGGAGAGACTGTGATCATAATACCATTAAGCAAAACATATGGCTAAGGTGGGTAAGAGGTTAAAGCATGGAACTGTAATATTAAAGGTTAGTCCCTTTCCCCACTGACTAATGACATAACTCACCCTAAGCATGCTACACGTATGTCACTGAAGTCATTCAGATGGTGCTATACAGCAGCAGCACTGGTAATACAGTGCTGTATGCATTCCTGACATTATTACAGATGATGGCAGTTTGTATGAAAATCCAAGCCTTATACATGAAAACAATATCTGAGAGACATCTCTGAGGAGGTTTACAAAGCATGCCTCTCGACCTCTTAGAGCAAAAAATCTGGACAACACTATCAATAAAAGTGGGACAAAGGCCCAAAAATAGGGACAATTTTTAAATATTGCTCTTATAAACTTAGAAAGTTGACATAATAACAGGTTTTACATTAACATGATTTTTCTGAATGATATGAAGTCTGAAACTCAAATGTCTGTCATTATTTTTTTAATTTCAGTCTTTAATGATTTGCCACTAATTTGCCAGAAAACCACAATTTTATGAAAAACAGGCTCAAAATAAAAGTCAAAAGTCTGGACATTCTGCAAAAATCTGCACAGTTGAGAGGTATGTTACAAAGGATCTTTTTAGGGTAGGATATACCTTCAGGATGCTTTCAGCATACATTATTCCTATAATAGTAATAGTAATAATAAAAAAAGCCTCATGATTCAGTTGCCTTAAATGAATTTAGCACCAAATATCTCCATGTACTTTTAAGACTGATAACACTAACAGCATTTCACACTGTAGTCTTATTGTCTGGCTTAAACTGATACCTTATGTATTTATTTACTTACTTACATATTCTGCAAAGTAAAATATGCAACAAACACTATGGATGTCATGAAAGACACTAAACAAATAAACAAATAATAACAAAAACAAATGAATAAATAAATAGAAAAGGGAGGTATGAGATAGAAATCAGCATTTTTGGCTAGCGCATTGGCAATTCAGATTTCTCTGGATAGGCCCCCACAAACAATTTCTTCTTAACCTTGTGTTTCAGCAAACCAGAAGTTTAATATAATAGTACAGCTGTAGGGGTATAGCAATTGCATGGTGGGTCAGAGGAGCAGGAAACTCATTAACCAAATGTAGGTTTCATGACATAGTTACCAGTTAAAACTGCATTTCAACAAAATTTTTAGTGAAAAAGCTTGAATAAAAAACAGAATGTGTTACATAAATCTCATACTCTCAGTTTAAGTAGGAATGTCCTAATCATCTGCCAGACTTATATAAGTTATTAGTACATAAGTTCTCTCCATCTTGGTTTAAAGATCAGTCTCTTGTGGGGCATGCCACCTAGAATGACGCAGTTCTTTTTTTCTCTGTTGGTGCCCTGGTGTGACTATATCAGTGACAACTGCAAAGTCAATGACTAAATAGCATGAATAAATATAATTATAGAAGTGTATTTACAACCGTTCTAGGAGGCACTGTATTCAAGTCTACAGGTTCATGCTTACTAGCTAATTCTTGTACACAAATTGATAATATTTCTACTTACTGAAAGGAAGTAGTCCCTAAGCTTAATATACTGAACTTCCTCACTTTTTAGCTTAATACTTCAGACTGCCCCTCTTTTTCTTGTTTACAACAAAGGGTCAGGCTAGGAGCCATTACACTTTTGGCCACTGAGACCTTCCCAGGAATTCATTAACAAGTGTGAAAACATCTCACTATGCGTACACAGGAAAGTAGATATATCAGGGGATATTAGCTATATAACAGGTTGTGTGCATTAGTTGTATATCCAGAAAAGTTATGTCGTAATGAACATTATTCTGTTGCCTACCACTCACCTATCATTTAAAAAATGTACTCAGCTCTCAAAACTGTTACCCTGTGCACTTCAGAAAGGGACACTTTATTATCATTTGGGTGGACTTGTAACTATAAAAGCCTATTTTATAAGTAAAAATGTCTTAGCAAAGCATGTGTTGCATAGGAATGTACATTATACAATATTTTAGACAGTTATGAAAAATATGTGCTGTTTCCACTATACATTTGTCTGAGACCTGCTCAGAAAAATTTGTACTCCCAGGAGTACACTGATTATGCCTAGCTACATCCATGGTCAGGTGTTTCTACCCACTTTCCCATTGTGATGTATACTGTGTCAAAGGAAATAATTTGCACACATGATTGATGTTCGAACATACATGCAGGTTAAGGAATCGCAACTCTTTCATTGACTTATGTGCATGAAGGAAACACTAATGAAGTTGTAATGGTAATGTGCTCACCTGTAACAATGGGGACACAAAGAGAAGAATCATGGACACCTGTGAAACCATTACAATAATAATATTAATGCTGCAAAAACATTCGAGGCAACAACCTGCATGATGTGAATGACTGCTCATACATGTGTTATGTGCATGTACTGCAATCCAGAAGGCCATGACACAGAGATAGAGCTGTCACTTTGACCATCATATTATCAGACTGCTGTTCTGCTATCCATATGTATAGTTGTCAAACTATAGCAGATGTTAGATGGACGAACTTGCAAAATAAGGGGTATGGTCATATGACATAAACTGACATGTACATAAATAAAGGCAAAAGTAATGTGTACTCAGTCCTTTGACAACTGGGTTGGCTAAGTAGGAATGCCAGTATATCACTATGCATGGGATGTATGCACATGTGATACAAATAACACCATACAAGACTTAAGCCAACCATGCATACATTCTAGTAATATTGTATAATGACATCAGCTGCAGGGGAAATGTATCAACTGTCATGTTATAATTAAATGAGTATAATACATTTGTGTAAGCAGAATCAGTCATATAATAAGTGTCCTTCCTGCTGTAACTGACATACCATACATGTTGAAATACTAAAGTGTATCAAAGTACACATGTGAATGTAGTATAGCATCATGTTTTACATCCCATTTAGCCATGAACTGAGCTTTGTTAAAAAACATTAGTAATACCTGTACAGCAGTACATAACATATATCACAACCATGTGAACCATTAATGTGTATTAGCAAGTGAGCTGTTAACTAACAACATTTCACATACACCAACTGTTCACTGGCCTGTAAGAAATGTTGTTATCCTCCACAAATAGGTCAGTAACACCACTGCTCAGATGCTGGCAAAGCCAACCTTCCAGAGGCTAATTCTATTATTTTCTGACAAAGAAAAACAAATTGTAACAACTATATCATAATATTGATTACTTAGTGTGCTTTGTGTTAATGCATGCATCTTGTAATGCATCATTATACTGGGCATGCTCATAAGGAAGTGCAGCAATGACTAAAATAACATCAACTATTCACCACAAAACCACAAGAAAATACAATTCACAGCCCCAGTCTTACTCTGTGACAATTATGCAGCATGTGCATATCACGAACTGATGAATAAGCCATTATTGCCTTTAAAGTCCTGTACTACGAACACAATAATCAATACTGTAAACAAATTAAAACATGAACTAGCATCACCATTAAGTACCCTATTCAATCACAGCCTAACCACAGGCTATGTTCCTGTGGAATGGAGAACAGTAACTGTTATTGCACTCCACAAAGGTGTCTTACCAACAGATCCAGGGAATTATAGACCCATAAGTCTGACCAGCCTCATCTGTAAGGCCATGGAACGTATCATCATTGACCTCATAAATAAAGACATAGGTGACCTCCAAACCCTGGATCTGACCCAATTCAGCTTTGTCAAAGGCAGATCCTGCCTGTTAAACCTGGTGGATTTCTTCGAAAATGTGACCAGGGCCATTGATGAGGACAAATCTGTGCACACAGCATACCTCGACTTGGCCAAGGCCTTTCATACAATCCCACACTCACAGTATAAACATATCAAACTGAATGTAAATCCCTTTGTTGTAAGATGGGTTGCCAACTGACTCACAAACTGGTCACACACTATCAAAGTGGGTAACTCCACATCAACCAGCAGACCTGACACCAGTGGAGTGCCACAAGGGTCAGTACTAGGCCCGTTACTGTTTAGTATATACGTCTCAGAAGTTCAGGTGAAAACTAAGGGGCTGTGGCCTACCAAGTTTGCAGATGACTGCAAATTGGGTGCAATTTTTGAATCCCCAAATGCTACTGGTATACTTCGGGATGGTCTTATTCAGACCAGCGACTGGTGTCTTAGTCACGGTCTCAGACTAAATGCAAAGAAATGCATCATCATTCCCTTCAGTAAAAACAATGTCCCTTCACACAATCAAATTAACAACAATACCATATGTACTAAGAAGTGGTAAGGGATCTGAGATCCCAAGTAGATTGCAAACTTAACTTTAACCACCAGTGTCTACTGTAGTAAGGAAAGCTTTCTATGTAGCACACCCAATTAGCAAAGGCATCACCTCTGGAGCAAAGGAGGTTATAACACCTCTATGTTTGTCACTAATCAGGCCCATAATTTAGTATAATGCTCCTTTTAACATGCACCATACAAAGCAGCTACAGCAATTGTAGAGACCTCAGATGTTTCTAACAAAGAAGATCAAGTGACTCCAGCACGTGCCTTACACAGACCAACTAAAATCCCTGTCACTATGCTCAGTATCATATACACTTCTTAGGGGAGACATATGCCTGGCTTACAGAGCAATCTCTGACCCAAACCTAATGAATTTGCTGCACATCCATAAATCAAATGGGACAAGAGCAACCTGTTCTAGGGACCTAAATATGGCCTGCGATATGATTAGAACATGCTACAGGGGGCAGATTCGTCTCCCTGTGAATGCAAAGTGTTTGAACTAGACTACCAACCAGTACATGTGAAGCAGAGCACCTCTATGACACTGTTCAAGAGGATCCTGGACGAGTGGATGGAGCACCATAAAGTCTTACTGGGGCTAAGGCCCACAGTCCTCCTGGACATGGGCAGTCATTACTAAATATGCTCCTGGGTACTGACTAGAGTATCATAGGTATTACATTTGGGTGAAACTGCTAGGCTTGAAATGACCTTCAGGTCAATAGCCTAGTAAACTCCTATGATCCTTTGATCCTAATGTTTGCATCATGTCATGCAAATACAGATCAGAATTTTGGGATAAATAAATATAGCCTGTAGCCATTCTGCAATATACTCAGCAGTTACACCATGCCAGACTGTAACTTATGTCTGACAGAGAGAGAGAGACATGCCAGACTTGAACTTATGCCTGGGGGGGGGGGGTATCGACCATTGTTGCCACAGTAAGAAGCATATCTACTGTGTCCTAAAAACACATTTGAAACAATTACTTAAGTATCCATTTGGAATGGCTGTGGCTTCCCTAACATGGAGTCTGAGACCTAAAAAATGTGGTTCTGCTACTGTGTCATGTCTCATTTCTTTGGCTAAGTCACTCCTGTCTGCCACAATTGTCTGACAGACATACCTAACCAGATTCAAACCCCTATCATGCTTCACACATTACAGAGCTGTGTATTAATCATGTCTACTACAAGAGATAGTAATGGATATGTATCACAAAGAACACACTTCAAGTTGTGAACTAGGAAAGGCTTCTGATGGTTATATATTCAATACGGCTTAGATTGATGGATAAAAAAGATTTAGCAATGTTACTGCTTACACAAGTGTGATTTAGCCATATCACTGTTTGTTGAGTAAGCCACTCTTATCCATTCATATTGTTTTGCACGTATGCATCCAAAGATTTGAACCGATGCCTATCTGGCTACACATCAGTAGAAGTTAAGCATTAACTTTGTGTCACATGAGAACTCTTATCACAAACATCACAGAACACCTATTTGACTGGCATGAAATCATCAAAGTGTTGAAAAGCCTTTGTTAGAATTAAATGTATGCAGTGTTGTATGTGCCATTGTGCCATGTCACTACATTCACACTATATTGTCCCTTGATGGATTTCAACAGCCACCTATGTAAGTCCACAATCTACAGACCTGTGTATTAACTGCACATGCCATAGATAAAGTATTGCCACAGCTCTGAGAGCACAGCATATTTTTTGCAGTGCAAAGCAGTTGTTTGGGCTAAAAGGGACTGAAAGTAATGGTGGAACCTTCAACCACTTTAGTTGTACATGTTACACTGTGGTGGATGTCATTCATCCCTAGCACTAGAGTCACACACAGACCCATATTACTCGGTGTCCGCTGGTTTCAAACACCTACCTCTCTGTGTGCACAAGTTACAGGATATTGTATTGACTACACGTGGCACAGGAGAAGTCTTACTATAACTGTGAGACAGAGCCTGTTTGAAGGCATAATATCCTCATAGTGGTAC
This sequence comes from Protopterus annectens, assembly GCF_019279795.1. Taxonomy (NCBI): domain Eukaryota; kingdom Metazoa; phylum Chordata; order Ceratodontiformes; family Protopteridae; genus Protopterus; species Protopterus annectens. Next base: position 1,145,549,808 of record NC_056727.1, read on the forward strand.
AAGGCATATGTGTGTTTTACAAATTAGGTATGATTTTTCTCTGTGTATCAATATCTAATATGACATTAAGTGTATATAACTACAGGTGTTGCATAATCAATGTCATCTGTGTGATTGCAGAAGCACACATACACAATACTTACAGAATGCCAGATTCAAATTCATACTCAAGTTCACAAGCTAGAGAACATTGTAACATTTTCTGATGACACAGGAGAAGGCTTCCTAGTCTGTAGTGGTATAGCGGTAGCATTGTTGCCTCACAGCAAGAGGTTCTCCTGTTCGATTCTCGGCTGGAGTGCCTTCTGTGTGGAGTCTGCATGTCCTCCCCACGGTCGAGTGGCCTCCGAAAGACATACGTGAATGGTCGTGCCTTCGCTGAAGGTTGGGCGTTGGGCTGGCAACTCGGCACCATAATAATCTACTGCCAATCATTAGCGGACCGGAGTTCCGCTGTGGCGACCCCTAACTGGGAAAAGCCGAAAAGACAAACAAACAGGAGAAGGCTTCCTATAAGGGTGAGATAAATCATATTTCAACAAATGGCCTCATCAGGATTTACAAAGCAGTTGTGTGGGTTAAAATTGACAGAAAGTAGTGAAAGCCCTCTCCTGCTATATATCTACACATCACATCTGTTGGTGATGCCATTACTGCCTGTATGTACCTTCACACACACACACGCACACACACACACACACACACACACACACACACACACACACACACACACACACACACACACACACTCGATGGGTTGCCAACTGGCTTACTGACCAAACCCACACTGTAAAAGTAGCTGACTCCAAATCCAGCTCCGACAAGTGACAAGTGGAGTATCTCAGGGTTCAGCCCTGGGACTGCTCTTGTTTGGCATCTATTTCTCTGAAGTACAGGCCAACACTAAGGGACTCTGGCTAACAAAGTTCGCAGATGACTGCAAACTGGGGGCCATTATTAAATCCCCAAATGATGTGGATATTCTACAAAAGGGCCTTACAGAAACAGATGCTTGGTGCCAGAGCCATGGGCTCAAGCTCAAACTGGGGTCCATTATTAAATCCCCAAATGGTATGGATATTCTACAAGAGGGCCTTACAGAAACAGATGCTTGATGCCAGAGCCATGGGCTCAAGCTCACTGCCAAGAATATCACCTTTGGGAAAAAATATGTACCCATGAATTATCACATAGGTGGCAGTACACTAAACACCGAAAGTGTGATAAGACACTTAGGGACACAAGTGGACAGTGGTCTCACCTTCAATAACCACATTGCCACAGCAGTCAGGAAATCCTTCTATGTGGCACAACTCATCACTAAGGGCTTTTCATCCAGAAAAAAGGAGGTCATTGCCCCACTGTACTCATCCCTCATTTGTCCCATTATAGAATACAATGCCCCATTTGGTATGTACCTCTCAAGACATCTGCAACAACTGGAAAGGCCGCAGAAATACCTCGCTAAAAGAATCACAGGCGTAAAGCAGATGCCCTATGCTGACCACCTTAAAAAACTCCAGCTATACTCTGTCACATATCGTCTACTCAGAGGCAATCTCTGCTTAACATACAAGGCCATGTCAAACCCAGAGCTGTTGGACATGCTACACTTAAAGAAATCCCAATATCTCAGAGCCACACACTCTAGGGATCTAAACCTTGTCATCTCAATAAACAAAACATGCTGGAGAGATAGGTTCCTGACCCGGAGACTATCCGGACTCTGGAATAGACTGCCCATACATGTCAAGCAGAATGCCTCTTTGGCCTTCTCCAAAAGGAACCCTGATGATTGGATGGGAGAAAGGAAATTCACCCCGGGCATCATGTTAGTTACCCTGCTAGACAGGGGTCCAGGGAAGTAAATAGTGCGAGAAGAAATAGTCAGGAAATTGTTATGGCTAGGCTTGTATAGGCCCTAGGGCTGATAGCCTAGTACCAATCTATGAACCTATAAAAACACACACACACACACACACACACACACACACACACACACACACACACACACACACACACACACACACACCCACACACACTCTGATGCAACTGATTCTTTGAATTATGTCTGGATTTGAACCAACTATCTACCTAGGATCACAAGCTAGAGGACATTGGGTGAATTGTAAATGTCACACAAGAAGTTTAAATTACAGCTGTGTGCACATTTGAAAGGATGGCATTATCATTGCTTGACAAGGGAAATGTATGTTCTAAAAGGAACTAAAGGTAGTGAGAGACCCCTCTCCCTCTCTAAAGCTACACATCAGATCTGTCAGTGAAGCCATTCCTACCTAGCTCTAAAGAGACACACACATTCATAGTAGTCAGTCACTGTGGGAGTCAAACCACCTACCCATCTAGTTACACAATCTAGAATACACACTTACAACCAGAAGTAGCACAGGAGAAGTCTGATTACAAGTGTGCAAATTTGAAAGGATGAACTCATAAGTGTGTTGCACAGATGTTCTGTCTAATAGTGGAAGAAATTGCTGCGGGAGCCCTCTGCTACTGTAAATGTCTCTCCTTAGTGGAACTGTACACAACAGATGTGTTTTTGAAGTCATTTGCACCTGATACTAGAGACAACACACTCTCATACTATTTCCTTACTGCTGGATTCAAACCAAACCATCTACCAACCTAATTACACATTCTACAGTACACATTATGAATTGCAGTTGCCACGGGATAAGTCTGATTACAAATTTGAGATGGTACACATTTGAAGGAATGACCTCATCAATGTGTTGCAGAGAAGATGTTTTCACTAAAAGTGGAAGAAATTCATGTGCGGGCCTTCTCCCACTGTAAATGACTCTCCTAAGTGGAAGTGTACACAACATATCTCTTTTTTGAAGCCATTTCTGCCTGACACTAGACACACACACACACACACACACACACACACACACACACACACACACAGTGTCCTCACCACTGGATTTGAACTACCTACCTATTTAGTTAGACAATCTAGAGTACACAGTATCAAATCTAAGTCCCACAGGAAAACTCTTACTTTAGATGTGAGATAGAGCACATTTGAAAGGATGACGTCATCGGAGAGTAGTGGAACAACTGTTTGTGTTACTAGTGGAAGAAATTTATAGGGGAGCCCTCTCCTTTTGTAAAGGGTTTTTCTGTGTGGAAGTGTACACATGTGATTTGTGGGTAAAGCCATTTCAACCTGACACTAGAGACACATACACATAAAAACTCATTCTAATTCCTCACTGATGGATTCAAACCACATGTCTGTCTAGTTACACAGTCTTGGGTACACATTATCAACCACAACAACCACAGCAGAAGTTTGTATATATAAATGAGATAGTACACATTTGAAAGGATGACCACATTAGTGTGTTGCAGCGAAGATGTTTTGCCTAAAATTAGAAGAAATTGATGGGGGGGGGGGTCCTGTCCCCTTCTAAATATTTCTCCTGAGTGGATTGGATGTATTCACATCAGATGGGTAGGTGAAGCCAGTCCTGCCTCACACTACAGACACAGGCACACACAAAATCATGCTAGTCAGTCATTGATGTTACCTAAGTACACAAACTAGAATACATTGTACCAGCTGCAAGATCCACAGGAATCGTCTGACTTTAATTGTGAGGTATTGCACATAAGGATCACAACTTCAGTTTGTCACAGTAAGATAATGTGCATCAGATGTTTGGGTGAAATGGAGTGGGTCTTGACAAGCAGAAAAAAAACAGCAATGTGTTGCTCACAAGTAATTTACATACTTCTAAGATAAGTTATATATTCTTTCATTCATGGACATTGCGGTAGCATGAATGACATGTAGCTGTTTCACAGTACGGTGTAATGATGGTACTCATACCTGTGATACAGTGGATTGCCAACCAAGCATTCCTGACTATTTAGCTCAAGATCATTGTATGTGAATAACAATCATTTGGTGTGTCGTTTTCAATATTTCCTCATGTTTGGACAATGTGCAATATAAATTAAACACATGCAAGTGAAACATGAAGGCACACTACTTAATTCCACTCAGTAAGTCTGTGTACAAAGGCCCTGTTCCACAGTGTATCATTTGTAAGTCTAATGTGTTGTAGTGCAGCACATGGTTACATAATGAAGTGTTTAGACTGCAACATGGTGAACTCATTATATCTTGACAGCAGTCAGTTACAACATACACAAGTGATACAAGGAATACACTACTTCATTTTATTCAAAACCTTCCTGACGCACACTGCTAACAATCTCATTTGTGTGACTGATGGCAAAATATTAGTGCATGTGTAATTGTTTTTTGAGGTTTTGCACTTAGAACAATAATTAATGGTAGTCTGTGTTACTATATTGCAACCTTGACACAAATAATGAATACAGATATATATAAACAATTCTGATTCGGATCCATGTCAGAACAAAAGTGTTATGTGAATGTTTTCTTTGTCATGATTCATATATTTGTCATGATAATTGCAGTAAAGTAGTCCTTATATGGATAATACAAGTGCATACTTATATTGTCCTTATAGCTGGTGACTGTCCATGGATTTAGGGCATGTTATAAAATTCCTTATAGCACTGCCTCTGTATGACGTCACTGAAGACTACAATCATTACATGATAACATACATGATAACATACATGTACGTGTCAGGCATAAAGGACTTCAGGAAATACATGGCAATTCAAAGTAATTCATCCTTCACCAAAAGTCAAGCACTTATTGTTGGGAGGGTGTCAGCATTTTTAGGCTAATTATGAACCGCAAAAGAGACCAAGCATATTACTGCTAGTGAAATCACAGACGTATGCACAAATTCATATTGCAAGATTTATGAGAAGTTATAATGTTCAATACTTGTAGACCTGATGCTAGATTCAAGCACCTGTCAATCTGAAATGGCAGTTTATAGATGTGATCATTAGCTGATCACACCACAAAGTAAGCCAAATATCAGGTGCCAAAACACACAAATTTGAAGGTACTATGGAAACAATGTGAAGCAAGGAAGTTAGTGTGCAACATACGTCATAACAGTCGTTACGACTGAAACATCCCATACAGTTTACATTCAACTATGCAGGTTGTTCAACACATGATAATAACTGTCACCCCATACAACTATCAGTCTGTCTTTCTGTAGTGCAACAAGGTTAAACACAGTAGTATAAGGGTCAGGAGACTAATTGAGCTGAAGGCATACACTCACCATTTTTGTCATAAGATGTGAACTGCCATTTACCATGAGTTACAATTGCTGCTCAGAGCCAGGCATCACGCTGAGGACAAAGATTAATGACACAGCAGGAGGAGGCCAGAAACAGAGACAGGGAGACAGGTAGAGAGACAGAAAACATTTTGCTTATGGGGCATTTCTGGCCATCTTTGTGTTGTTACTCAGGTTTGTCATCATAATGATTGTGTCATACTCTGTGCAATAACGTTTCTACAATAGGTAGAAAGCAGGGTAAGGAAGTAGAACTTTGAATAACACATTAGCAGGGTAATGGTGGGTTAATGACATAATGCAGTAAACACAAACGTAATATTGATATGAAAAACATTACATAATGTTTGACATACTTCTGGATTCAAACCCTTGACACTGCAAAAGCATTTGATCTGAACATCATCCCAACAGACCACACAGAAACTTATATTTTGTGTAGTATAAATCACACATTTGAAGGGACGGTGACAGAAGACAGGAACAAGGGAGATTGTAAGAGAATGCAGGCATCCAGCATCAACACAGTAATGACAATTGCAACATCCCATAAGGGTATATTACATCTTGAAGCCCAATAAATATGTAAGATTAACTGCTTCACAATAGTGCTATTAGTCTGTATTTCTACAGTGCAGTGTCGTTAAGCACATTTGTGAATGACAACCATACTAGTGCAGCTGAAATTAAAATCTTCACTTTTTACCATCTGACATGAAACACCATTTACCATTACTTAACTTTGGTGTATGATACCAAGCAATGTGAAAAGCAGAGGACAAAAATGTAGTTTTTTTATAAGCCATCTCTGGCCATGTGTGTTATATGTGATTCTATTTATTGACCTAATTTAATGTGAGAAAATGGGTTAATAGAACAGTGATGAGAATGGGGACAAGCAGAAGATAGGACACAGGGGGGAGAACAGAAGAATGTGCAAATGGTGGTGGGACACCACCATAGCTATGCAGTTTTTCACAAGATTAATGTATACTTGTAACAAGAATTGAATGAATTTGATTAGTTACCACATCACAGCTGGGTGACAAGAACTGAATAATGTTGTATGGCCAACTGGACCAAAGCAAGCAAACACAGGCAAATTGGAAAGTTATGTATGGGGAGTGACTTTTTTGTGGGACAGGTGCCCTTTTAATTTTTTGTAGAGAGAGGACTGTTGGAAATGGTGGTTAGGAATAAGAGGTTTAGGTGGGTAGAGTACATTAGGTAGCAGGCAGAGACATGCAGAATATACAAGACAGACAGGAATGGTGATGGACACAAAAGACTGTGAGACACATCGGAGGTATGTCTGTATCCATCATAAGCACAGTGAGAATCTAGTCCTCACTCTCAGAACTATCATCACTATCTCTTGCTGCAGATCCCTTGGCCAGTGCGGGGTGGGGCATTGACTTTGCAATTTGACACAGGACTTGCTCTACTGTGCAGATTCAGGCATTATGGCCCCTCTCGATAATGTCCTCCACCAGTCCTGTCAACGTCTGGGGGGGTGAAAAAATTGCCACCTCCACTACTACTACTTCAGGAGGGTACCACTGCTGTACTGCTATAGCCACAGGGATAGAGATACCTGATGTAGTTAGAGCAGGTAGTACAGGAGCTATGGAGGCAACACACTGACAGGTTGGGACCCATATGTGCTGGGTGTCTGTGCTCGCTGTGGTGGTGTTATCACAGCCAACTTTGGAGGTATGATCATACAATCCCCATTGGTCAGTCTAGCTCCCTGTGCTGATGGTCATTTGTGATGCAGCAGCAATATTTCCACAAACTAATGCTAACAAAAGAAAATATTAACATGTTTTTCCAAACCTCAATGACCTTTGATGGCTCTAATTTAAATCCGCTGTTTCATTTGCATTAATCCACCTTTCTCTTTGCAATTTCAGCCTTCCATACTCCTATATTTTAATTTCCCATTCATTGCAGCTTTACTCCCATAAAACCCTGCTACCCTCCACAAGTGTGATAGTCCTCTAATCTGAAATACTTTCAGCCCTCACCAAGCTCAACATAAGGGCTTTAAACCCAAAAAAAAAAGAAAGCAAGGAATCACTAGGTCAACCCAGATGAACTGAGAAGCAGCATCCAGGGCATAAAAAATAGGCATGTATAATAGTATTTTATTCATAGTTTAGCACTTCTGTCCTTACAAAATCTGGGCTTCATCAGAACTAAATCAGTACACACAACTACCAACCCCTTAAATAAGCACAGCATTCAATCAAGTAAACAACTGCAATAAATAATCTACTTGAAGTGCAACATACCTTAAAAACATATTAAATATACTTAAAAAAATTTATAGACTTTCAAATCCATCTAAATCATTCACGCAATCTTCTCCTTAAAAATAGTTACAGTAAAATGTTAATTTTTAAAGGTTTCCAGGGAGTGTTCTGCTCCCCAAGAAAGTAGATAAGTACAAAATAGGGCAGACCAAGTACCCACTCCCAGTGGAGCACCCAACTGCTGCCAAAAACACTTGTTACCAACACTCTTTACAGGTGAAAACCCTCCCCCCATTTCGAATAATGAGATGGAGAATTTTTAAGTTCAACTGTTAACAACAGAGAATTCAATTCCTTTAAAAGACAGAACATTTAGAACCCTAGTTTGTTTCCTCCATGACAGCACTATAATAATCAATTCAAAAGCCTTTTACAACTCACCACTGCCTAACTGTAACAGAAAATATACTAAAAGCCCTCCCATAAGCCTTTAGGCTCCCACCACTAGTGTAATGAGCAAGCACAGAATAATGAAACCCCCCCAGTTGCAGGCATGAATTTTAACACAGAGCGAGATACTCCTCTCCTCTTTGCCTATGTATTAAGCTCTATATGCAGAGCAAATTGCTTTCCTTCCAGGTTAAAGTCAGAAAAACATGCAAGCAACTTCATTCATGACTGCACTCACAAGAATTTTTAGATGTAAATATCAATCTTTAGAAATTATTCAACATGTTTTTTGTATATGACTTCATTTAATTTTTGCCTGTGTAACATGTTTTAATGTTCCTCTGGATAGCCTGTACAAGTTAGTTTTTAGCGCATTTTCTGAAGCAATAAAATGTAACAACATACGTCACCATAGGGTGGGGATCTATTGTAATGTGTTCAACTTAGCATTGTCTCAACCAGTAGACAAACCCAATGGTGGTCTACTCCCCTCATATGCCCCCGACTTTCACAGTAGTAAATACTGTACTTCTGACCAGTTATTTCAATAATAAGGAACAGAGCTCATCTGCCAACTTATTACAATTAAAGAATTTAAACCAACCAAGGCTTCTAAGGACTTTGTACTATTTGAACCATAGGACTAAAAATGTCCTTATTAGGACGAAACTACAACACTGATCTCTCAAACATCCTTCTAAGGATAATATAGCTAGACAGAGATTTTGCTGAAGATCATAACATTCTTATTAGAATGACATAATACCATAAAGTTATATATTAAAATACAAATGTCTTTTTCAGGATGAAGAGAACAACACAGTTTGCTGAAATGCTCTCTGTAGGCCATTTCATGTAACAGAGATTTTCATCATTAATAATTAACATCTTTATTAGGATGACCTGGAATCAGAAAGCTACTTAAACATTTAAGAAATAGTCTTCTAAGGTAGAAAAGATGCTTGCTTAACCCTGAATTAGCCACTTTCCCTCCTTTATAATTCAGACTGTGTTTTTCGCCCTAATTGTCATTACAAAATAAGCCACAAAGCGTTAAATGACCTGGGTCTGCTATTTCTGGGTTCATTGAAATTCTTACAGGTTTTTTTGTTTTAGTTATTTTCAAAAACAATCATATCTCAAGGCTGGTCAAACATGATGATGTGCTTGAGCTTCTTCATGTCCAAATTGCCACTGACAAAGTGGGTCTATATTAAATAAGTGAACGCTTAAAAAAGAGAATACTGATTTATTGACCCCATATAAGCGATAGCTTACAATCCCGAACACCTGGAACAGCTATTCCACAATAAATAAATAAATAAATAAATAAAAACTTCAAAACATTACATAAAGTGGAGGGGTTCATCCCCAACACCCCTCGAAGTGGGGGGCTGTGCCCCCCACACTACTTAAATATACCAACTCCAAGATCACACTACAGTTGCAAAAAATGGCAAAGTAACTGATGCGGCCAAGCAATTTCTTTCCCAGGGAAAGAAATCTCTTATATGCTGTTTCACTATTTTGCTGTTTCGTGCTTTCAAGTTCGATCAAGACACATTTGAAAAACTGCATCTTCGATTATATAATAGACAAAGTCCCATACCATATACTTGCCAGCTATAGGTTCCCCTCTATGACCTAGGAAACTCATAATACATGCTTAAACTTACTGGAGTCACTCACAATTCAATCCTATACCATTTGTATCAGTGACTTTAACTACCCCACTATAAACTGGGAATCATATAAGAACCCAAATGTACAGGTCCAGAGATTCCTGGACTTTGTCAACACAAACATCCTGGCCCAGATAGTTTACATGCCCACCATGAGTGAGAACATGCTGCATCTGGTCCTCACTAACATGGAAAACAGTACACCCCCCTAGTCTAATGTCCTGTCTGTTGAGGTCAAACCATAAAGCTGTCTCCCTTGAAATAAAAAGAAAACCCAGACCCCTGCTAACCCAAGAACATTTAGAAATTATTCTAAGTCAAACTTCCTACTATTAAGTGATAACCTGGCAAAATTTCAAGACAGCCCAAACCCTGAGAACACTGTTACCTATGTGGAATTATTCAGAGATACCCTGAACAATCATGTCAATAGATGCCCGGAGACAGCTGTGCCTACCAGGAATAAACAGAACAGGAAACAAGCCATCTTGCTGAAATCCAATATAGTGCATAACTAATTATAAAAAAGATTGTACAACAAAAAGAAGAAAGCAATTGCAAAAATAAGGAAGTTCAGTACTTGGCAGGATGACAAAATCTCTCATCAATCTAAACAATCAAGTCAGAGAACACATCAAATTTACAAAAGCTAAATTTGAGGTAATAGAGCCTCCCTCACTGAGGACAACCATAAGACTTTCTTTAGCTATGTCTGCAACCTTAAATTTAGTATGCAACAATGTTCAGAACTAATTGTAAATTGAGCCTCCTAAACTGTGGTGAAAGAAATATCAAATCTATTGGCCAACAAATTCAACTCCATGTTTTCTGCTTTCACTCACCCAGCCACCCCACTGGAAATGCCATGGAGTATAACACCTCCAACTATCACTAGAGGGCAAGTCACCAATGTGCTCTCCAAGGCCAAGAATACCACACCAGTGTGCCCTGATAATATCCCAGGATGCCTCATAAATAACAAGAAGTATGACCTATCAGGACCACTAGAATCTCAATTTAACCATGGCCTCCAGCCTCTTTTCATGGCACATGATTGGAGAACTGCAATGGTCATTCCCCTGCACAAGGGTTGGCTATCAATGGACCCTGGAAAATGTCTTTTGGCTTTTCCCGGTTAGGGGTCGCCACAGTAGAACTCCGGTCCTCTCATGATTGGCAGTGGATTTTTATGGTGTCAAGTTGCCAGCCCAATGCCCAACCTTCAAAGAAGGCATACCCATTCACACTTGCACCCACCTGCATGTCTTTAGCATCACTCAGCCGCAGGGAGGACATGCAGACTCCACACAGAAGGCATTCCAACCGAGAACCGAACGGGAGAACCTCTTGCTGTGAGGCGACAATGCTAACCACTCCACCATGGACCCTGGAAACTACAGATCCTTAAATATGATTATTTTGATATGCAAAGCCATGCTAGTGATTAACAATGACATAGGAAATCTTCAGATACTGGATCCAACCCAGTTTAATTTCATCAAGGGCATATCATACCTGCTCAACATTATGCAGGACAGTCCCTATTTGCCAACACTTAACCACTTCAAAACAGCTGACTGCCAATATCTAGAGATGAACAAAATTAATCCAGTCATCAAGCTTACAAAAATCAGTCGGTGTTAATGTCAGCTGACTCAAACTTTCACACACTTGTTTAGTAATCTGAGAAAAATGATACCTATAGGAGGGTTAGGTTCCACTAGTGTAATATCTGTTGCACAATACTGTCTACTACTGGTAATCTAACCCCTTTATAATGCATATGTCCATTTTTGAGAGTTAGCACTTTGTAACCATGCATTTACGTAGTCTGTAATGTTTAACTGTAAAAGGACTCATCCTATACTAGATAGCAGTAAACTGTCGTACATGTACTCTTGGGATTTGTAGCCCTTTATCCTTCAAATCAGGATTTTCCTGAATATTGTGGCAGCCCTTTTTGGTGAATTTATAGGTTTAATGGTTAATACTAGACTACTGACATAGAGGACCATTAGTAGCCTGGCCAGACTATCCCATATTGTAGGTATATGTTGACATGATGGATTTATACCTAGTTTTGATTCCTTTCAATAAAAGCTTGATGTTCCAGACCTGGGGTTTATTTATGATTGTAAATCCATTCATCCAAGCTATGCTTAAAGAGGGTCAAGGAGCTATTTTGCTTTATATTCAAAAGAATTCTATTCCATAAAAGAGGATTTCTTTAGCAGATATATGTTTGTATGTATGTATGTATGTATGTATGTATGTATGTATGTATATCTATATGTGTGTGTGTTTGTGTGTGTCTGTACATATAATGTCTCTCTCTCTCTCTCTCTCTCTCTATATATATATATATATATATATATATATATATATATATGTAAAGTACTAGAAGGCAGAAAGGTGTAAGACAAAACAATAGCACTGTAGAACTGTTGCTTTAAAAATCCATTTATTGAGGCAAAACCACAACGTAAACACTTTCACAGTGTATCCCACTGCTTCTTCAGACATATTAGCATTAACAACACAGGCTACCATTTAAATACACCAATTAAAAGCAGATATCCAATTAAGAAATCTCTAACTAATGTATTTTCTTAAAGGCATATATAAAAACATATATATAAAAAAATATATATATATAAATATATATATATATATATATATATATATATATATATATATATATATAAATACATAAAAGCGCTCTATAACTAGTGTGACATCTAAGTTTATAAAAATATAAAAACATGTGTACAACATAAACAGTGTTGAACCTAATAAATTCTTTAAAATATGATAGACTATTTAAATAGATAACAAAAAATAATAAAAATAGAAAATAATGAGAAATTGAGGTACATGTTAATTCCTAAGTGGTCTGGCTTGTAAGGCGGGTTTCATAAACCAAAATGTTTAATGTGGAAGGAACATGTGATACTGTGCATCTGGTTTATCTTGCTTTTTGTGAAACCTGCATGGCTTTTTATGTATGTAAAACTGATAGAAAGTTTAAGCTTAGGATCAGGGAATATTTGTATGACATACAGAAACAGGTGTCAATCAATGCATTAGCCAAATATGTCATGAATACTTCAGTTTCACATACATTCAAATTTTATTTGGTAGAAAATACCAAATTTAGTAACAGGTTGGGGGACATTAGGAATAGAACGGAAGTAAATGAGACCAAGTGGATAGTTAGATTGAGGGCTGATGCAGGCAAGGGACTTGAATTATAAAGTCCCTATGAAACCCGTCTTACAAGCCAGGCCACTTAGGAATTAACATGTACCTCAATTTCTCATTGTTTTCTATTATTATTATTTTTTATTACCTATTTAGTCTATCACAGTTTAAAGAATTTATTAGGTTCAACACTGTTTACGTTCTACACATTTTTATATTTTTATAAACTTAGATGTCAGACTAGTTATAGTGTGCTTTTTATATATATATTTATATACATATATATATATATATATATATATATATATATATATATATATAAATATATATATATATATATATATATATATATATATATATATATATGTTTTTATATATGCCTTTAAGAAAATACTCATTAGTTAGAAACTTCTTAATTGGATATCTGCTTTTAATTGGTGTATTTAAATGGTAGCCTGTGTTGTTAATGCTAATATGTCTGAAGAAGCAGTGGGATACACTGTGAAAGTGTTTACGTTGTGGTTTTGCCTCAATAAACTGATTTTTAATACAACAGTTCTACAGTGCCATTGTTTTGCCTTACACCTTTCTGCCTTCTAGTACTTTCCTTGTTTTGTGGGTGTTTAGGCATTAATCCAGAAGGTGCAGGTGTTTTACTTTGTATTTGGGTGTTTTTATATATATATATATATATATATATATATATATATATATATATATATATATATATATATATATATATATATATATATATATATATATATATGGATCCCCTTCAAAACATCAAATATCCACAATATCGAAACTGAATTCATTAAGACGACTTCTCTGAATCTTCAAAATATCAAACTCCTGGTACAACAAAAACTAACCCCAGGAAAAGATCCACTCGACCACCTGGACAAAACAACAAACAGCAAAACAAAAAAGCCCTACAAGTGGGGTGCTCCACCTCCCCCACCCCCCAACTAAATATGCTAACTCCGAAATCGCAGTACAGTGGAGAAAAGGCAAGGTTCACCATGGTGGCCAAGTGGTTCATTTCCTGGTGTTAGTGTTCATTGTTCCAGGAGTTTGATGTAATGAAGTTTCGGAAAGGTCGTCTCGATGAATTCGGATTCAATATTATGGAGATTCGATGTTTTGAAGAGGCCCAATATATATATATATATATATATATATATATATATATATATATATATATATATATATATATATATATATATATATATATATATATATATAGATATATATCTTGCAGGTCCTATTTATGTTTCGGTTTAAGCTAAGATCTCTTAAGTACGTATTTAAGGTGTTATTAATTTTGTGGTTGTTCAGGAGTTCACATAGGACTGCTTCTTCTGAGATTTTGTGGGTTAGATAGGGGTCAACTCTGAAGAGTCTGTAGGTAACAGAAAGGCAACAGTACACTTTAAGGTAGCCTGGGTAGCTCAAGGAAGACTTACCCTTGATTATATTAGTGAGAAAATACTGTGGTCTTTCAAGCTGGGTCACATGCTTAGACAAGCACATACCAAAGAAGCCATTAAACTCTATTATGAGCCTGATGTGGGAGGAGTAGAGCGGGGCAATAAATTCATTAAATCTGGAAGAAATACCTCTGGTGATTAGTCTGGCTAGGTAAAAGGATTTCCTAACAAAAGGGAATATATGGTGATCAAAGGATAGTTTATTATTAATGAAAGTGCCCAGGTAGCTAATGGATGAATGAATGAAAAAGCTTTCAAAGGGGTGTCTTCTATGAGGTAGGTATATGAGTGACTAGTTCTGCTAAAGGAAGCAATGCTGTGTTTCTTGACATTTAGTTTTAGGCCACGGTCCGAGCACCACTTACTGGTGTGTGTTAGTCTCTCCTGAAGAATCTGGAAGTCAGATGGGGAGTTAATGACAGTTCCATGTTTGAAGTCAACTTGGTCAGTCACAAGATGTTGATATCAGCCTTGACATTAGTGATGTATATACCCAAGAGAACAGAAATTATTTTAGAACTGAAATTTAGGAGACACTGTAGATAATTACCCTTTTTGAAGAGAGTGTGTCTTTTACACTAACATTCTAGATCAGCTAGGCAATAGAGGATCTAACAACAACTTAATAGTTACTAGGCATGCAGTCTAGGAAACTATTAAGGAGGCTAGGCCAAATCCTTAATTGCTCAGAAGCACTGCTTGGTTAAATTATTTGCTCAGTGTTACACATTAGCTAAATGAAGGTGAAAAGATTAAAATCATGCACCCTTGTTACATACTGAAGATCAAACTGCTCTGATCATCCCTCCAGATAATCTAGACTATATGACCTGAAAAACATCAACCCCTTTACAGTTGCTGTAGGCTGTAAAGAAGAAACTGAAAAATATATTACTAAACTGCAATATGGTTAGACTGCATTACACAATCCAGGCCTATTAATTAATTAATTAATTAATTAATTAATTAATTAATTAATTAATTCTTTAGTGCAATGAATAACACAAAACAATTATAGACAATATAAATTATGCTTTTATTTACAAACTCATGAGTCATATATTACTGCATATAGCATATGTTTTTTGTAGGGGTAGGGTCTTAGGTACTTGTAAGACAAATATATCTCATTTTGTCTTACCTATATCTTTTCTGTCATCAAGAATAACTCTCCCTTCTGACATCATTCAGTACAGGTCTGACCTACTTAAAAGGCTAATAATGCTGTATTGTTGCAGCATACACCTCCAGAGTCAGGAGAACTGGACTGCAGACAAATATGGCCCTATGAATTAGGCCCCTGCCAGCCATGCCAATATTCCTTTACTAGGTTGTCTCTCCCCACTTATCATAAACACAGTTCAAACCTGTTAATATACACACTATTTTTCCTTGCATATCATAGAGATTTGGATTTTATTTAAAAATATTTCAAGTTGTACAGAAGAAAACACGTTCCATTTTCTAAACAAAACACATACTCCAAACAGTCTTAGTATGAGAAACAGTAAACTTCTCATTCCTAGAAACTCTTTTAGTGAAAATGCATCTGGAAAACCCTTTAAAATATGAGATACATGATGGAAATAGCATATAGTGAAGTACCAATTTAATGTCTATATGAATGGGTACAGGAAGTGAAAATACAAATGTATAACACATTTACTAACATCTTGGGACAGCACACTGGATGTGTCTCTTTTCACAATCAGCCCAGGAGTACTGCCTGGAAAGAGTCACACACAGAAGAAAATTTTAAGCTGAGGAAATCAAACCAAAGATGACAGGATGCATCTGTTTAACAGTTCATAACCTTATTCATCTGTACTAAGTGCAAGACTAACAGTTGTAGCCCAAACAGTGCATTTCACACCTGTGTGCTTGCAAAAAAACAGGATAAATTAAAAATGTAGTAATAGTAAAATATTATCATTAGACTCCAATTCTTTATCTTGTCCAGTTTATTTGTAGCTAAATAATGAACACACTGTCAATATTAAGGTAATCAAGGATTACATCCAAATAACATGTAACAATGATCCTGTTTACTACAATCAATTTCCTTCTTTTACATAGTAACTACTCTAGTTCATAGCCTCTGTTTAAAAGGCTTGAAATCAAGAATGTTCTACAGAAGCGGGGACAAATAAAAGTAGACTACTTTAAATTATTTATCAACATGTATGTTGTGAAATAAAAACTGTGAAATTATAATGACACACAGTAATGATCAGCGATTTAGCAAAGAAAATGTCTGTTATTTTTGGAGAGGATTAAGGCTTTTGCCACTTGCAGCTGAGGTACAGGGTTTGAGTTTGATTAAGTCAATTAACTAAACTGCTCTCTCTAACTGAGGCATTATACACCCACTACACATAGTACTTCTAGGTTTTCTTGTTGTCACAAGAGAAATTGCAATTTCTTTCATCAGTCTGAACTAATAGCTCCTATCTGCTCTCACTGTACCTGCAAATTAAGTCCGCCTGTTCTGTCCTGAACTGATAGCTCATCTTGTGTAGTGCCTGCTCATCTGTAGTAAAGTTTCTAATGATGTTGTTGTTGCTATTCAAAAAAAAAAGAAATACTGCACAAAAAATTCAAAGACCCATCCATTCTACTGTAACAAAATGAAATCTCATGCTGGTTTCAATTGATTGTGCTTACATCCTGCTTGTCTCCTCATTGGCTGAAAGAATTTATGCCAGGCAGGAAATCTTAAAGATGCAGTAGATAATGCTGAAAAGTCTTCTTTTTGTTGGGGCCAGTTCCCCCCCAAGCCAGTACAGTACCCTAGGCAGCTGCCTAGGTCAACTAGAGTTGGATCCAGTCCAGTGTAGTGTGGTGTGGTTGTCCTTAGCAGATGTGGCACTTCTCAATTCAAACTTACTTTTCGAGAATTTGATTTTGTTTCTGAGTTCTTTGTTGATCTTTTTGAGTTCATCCCAAGCAGATGGGGTATTATGCTTGCTTTTACAGACTATGAGTTTCTTCATCTTATTGTATAGTTTGTTTTTATTTGGGCTCTACCATAAGGGTTTATTTCTGAATTTGGCATTGTATTTATGTCTTAGTGGGGCAGATGCCTAAAATCATGCTTTCAGGTGGGCATAGAATTTATTTGCAAATGTGGCAGCATGTTAGATGGGTGCCAGAATCATAGAGCACAGGGTAGGAATCATAGAACACAGCCCCCCCCCCTTTTGCAGATCACCTCTGTCCCTTTCCACACCTCCCAGCTGTTTTTTGCAAGTGGTTTCATTTGCCATGATTACATCAGCACATTTCTGGCTTTTGCGAGTGGGATATTCAGAAGCTGCTGCAGAATGGAGTTTGTTTTCTGGCTTTTGCAAGCAGGATATACAGACGCTGCTGCAGAATGGAGTTTGTTTGCTGCATCTGTGTAAATGCCCCCAGCAGGGTACATCTGGTGGCTAGAGGTACTCAGGCTCAAACCCTGTTCCTTGGGTACAGGTAAAAAGAGCCTAAAGTCCCTAGCCACCATCACTTGTGAATTTATGTCTCACATTTTTGTTCTGTTCTTATTGGTTTGCAGGAGTGGTAAAACAAAACCTTTTATTCTAGCAATTTTCTAAGGTTATAAAATCAGTATTTGAAATGTGTCCCTATTTTGGGGCTGTATTCCCCCATTATTGGCTTTGTTCTGTATTCTTGTGCTAAGAGGTAGAGAGCTATGGTGAGAAGTGAGAACTGAATTCACTAAATGATATGATAGCCATTTAAGTTTGTCTTCCTGTCTTTCAAGAAGCTGCTGGTTTAGTGTAGTGGTATGTTGCGCTGACTGTAGTACCCAGTGTTCTGAGTTCAAGACTTGGCAGTGAAATGCATGGTTGTAATAATGTTTTATGCAAGCAACTTTCCAAAATTATATTTCTAAGGTTATAAAATCATTATTTAAAATGCGTCCCTATTTTGGGGCTGTATTCCTCCATTATTGGTTTTGTTCTGTATTTTTGTGCTAAGAGGTTGAGAGCTATGGTGAGAAGTGAGAACTGAATTCACTAAATGATATGATAGCCATTTAAGTTTGTTTTCCTGTCTTTCAAGAAGCTGCTGGTTTAGTTTAGTGGTATGTTAGTCTGACTGTAGTGTTCTGGGTTCAAGACTTGGTAGTGAAATGCATGGTGGTAACATTTTATGCAAGCGACTTTCAAAATTATACACGTAATGTTTAAAATGTCCCTGGTTTTTGGCCTTTTGCACCCCCCCCCCCCAATTGAAAATAAGTTCAAGAATCTGTGCAACATGCCTATGGCTTACAGTCTACTGTGATTCTGTATTTATATATTGTGTGTAGAAGTAGATTGTTATCATGGAAATGTTCTAAACAGGGCAGATTTGTCATTATTGGTGCATGCATTTTGCTTCATTGCCTACTGGAAAAATGTTCAGACAATAAATTTAAAATGCATTTGTGTGTGGAAGTAGACCTTTATGATGGAAATGTTCTGAATAGGACAGTTTTGTCATTATTGGTTAATGCATTTTTGTTTCATTGCCTACTGGAAAAATGTTTAAAGAATAAATTTAAAATGCGCTCTAACTTAAGTCTAACAAGTGTGCTGTATTATACAAGGAATATAATTTAATACAATCAGGAAGGTGAATCAAGGAATGCATACATGTATGCATGGCCCTAAAAATGTGTTTGAAAACAGCCCAGAGGAAAGTGTGAAAAGCTCAAAATCATGGGCAAATTTTAAGCTTTACTTTTGTTACCAAAGCAATGGATGAAGGTAAAACAGTTCACACCACATTACCTTGACCTGGCCAAGCCTTTTGACACAATCCCCTACTCAGGTGTAGTACAAAAGATGAATAATGTAGGAGCACTCACATCACCAGCTGCATTGCCAACTTGGCTCACAGAATGCAGGAGATCAAAACAGGGGAAGAGACCAGTCACCAATGGAGTCTCCCAGGGTTCGGTGCTGAGACTTTTTCTGTTTGGCATATACATCTCAAAAGTAAAAGGAAATACCAAAGAGCTTTGGCCAGCTAAGTTTGAGTTGACTGCAAGCTAGGAGAAGTTATTGAATCCCCAAATGACTTAACCATCATGCAGGAAGGCTTTGTCCCAAATAATAACTGGTGTCAAAATCATGACAATGCCCTCTGATAACTGATCCAATTGTTTGGCATTTGGGAACTCTGTGTACAGTGACCTAACTTTTGACGAGCATGTGCCCAAAGTCATAAAGCCTTTCTATATTCCACAGCTTATAAACAAATTGATTGTGACTAGATCTAAAGATGTTGTTGTCCCCCTTTACAAAGCTCTCATTATGTCAATCAATTTGTATAATGCCCATTTTGGCATGTATCTGTGCAGCCCCATGCAACAATTGGAATACCTTCAGAGATACCTTACTAAAAGGATACAAGTCCTAAACAATAGGTCTTGCATGGACCACCTCAAATATTTATTACTATACTCAGTATCCTACAGAGTGCTTATAGGTGACATATCTGGCATACAAAGCATACTCCGACATAATACAGATGGACCTACTGAACATCAGCAAGTCAAATAGCATCAGAAATACTCAGTCCAGGTATCTAAACTGAATGTTGTGGAGAGATGGATATATATCACAGAGGCTACCACTGTTCCGGAATAGACTATCCATAAAAATAAAGCAAAGCTCATCCATCCATATTCAAATGCAACTTGGATGTAAAGATGGGTAATAGAAAATGTACTCCAGGATTTCCCCTCATGCCACTAATGGATAGAGGCAGTTCCTAAATGCTGCATCTGTTACATGGCCCTCTCAAATTATCTATGGTATGATCACAGTTGTTCTCACTAGAGCTAATATACAATTATCAGCCATGGGGATAGATAAGACCAATCAGAAAATGTTAATTCAAGCACCAAAAGGGAATTGGCTAGGCTTAAAATGTCCTCCAAGTGAACCTATGTTGTGGTAGCAATTAGTTATAAAAAAATTAGCCTTTTTAGTTTACTAAGTGCCCCTGTCACCCCCCTCCCAAGTCTTTAACAGCTTCCGACACCTATGTAGATGGGGTCATCAGTGTGAGGAATGTTCACCTTAGAATAGTCTCTAATGACAGAAGGGCTTTGCAATAAGTCAGGTTTACTCTTATAGTGAATGCTACCAAATGGCGGTCAGATTTGTCCAGTGGCATAGCAACTGTAGGTGTTGATCATAGTATGCCTATATAGGTGAGAACTAGGTACAATACTTTTGAACCCCTCATTGGGACTAGAAGCAGTTGGCTGAGGGAATTGGCACTGATGATGCCCAAGAATCTTTGTGCATATTTATTTGAGGTGGTATAGCTTTCCCATTTAATTGATGGATAGATGAGGTCCCCCAAGAGAATAGTGTAAGAATTTATAGGAAAATGTCAGTTTGTTTAGGTATGCCTCATGGGCAGCAGGTAACATGGGGGAGTACATTAGATGGCTATGATATGGTACAGAGTTTATTTACTATAAAAAGGATATATAAAATTTCAAGGTCATTGTCAAGGCATATGAATCTGAAGGTGAAGTGACTTCTTAGGAGTATAAACAAGTCCACCCTAGTAACACCACAATTTTTATATGCTGGTTCTGAAAGAAGGTAGGGGTGTTATCATTGTTCTGAAACCATGTTTCAATTACTACACAGATATATTTATTTTCAAAAATTAGAAATGCCTGTAAGAAGTGCAACTTCACATTTAGGCTTCGAACATTGAGCAGCACTATCTGTATATAGTTTTGATTTTGATTGGCTTGGCAGGAAACTGATCTTGCCTTAAAAGGCATTATGAGGGAGGAAAATGTCCAGACCAGTACAAGGAAACCTTGAGGAGAGAGGTGCAGGCCATCCCTAAGAAAACAGCTAGGGATGTCAATCATCTCCTCTTATGCTGATGTATATTGGATCCTCTTACAATGTCAACAGTAGTTAAGCCAGTAACTGAAATCAGTTATCTTCTGTTCATATTGTGGCATCATTTTTGGTGATGGTAGAATACTGCTCAATATTAGTTGCTCACCAATTTCAGATACATATTCTGAGAGCTCCAGTCTCTCCCTAATAATTTAAGGAGGTATATCTCAATTAATTCTCTCTCATAAGTGCAATGGGCATGTCATATAAGTACTTGTAGTAAAGGGACTTGAGCGCCACTCTGTCATTATTCAGCCTTTTGAGTGGTACGTCTGTGCATCTGACAGTGGTGTTATCTATAACTAAGAATTTGCCAGATAAACACTGTTTCAACCTTCCCACTACCCCCGTAACACCTTAGAAATGGGTGCTATCCCTAACCCTAACACGGCCCCTTCCCCCAACCCTAATACTACACCTTCACTTAGCAAAAGCCTTCATGTAGCACTGCCACTACACAAGACATACTCAGACCTACAAACTCACACATTGACAACACTACATCCACCTCCTTACCTAACCCTGGCCCTAACCATAAAATATACGCACTTGGACACAAACATACAAAACCTATTTCTCCCCTATCCCTGACTCTACACTGACTCTCACACACACACACACACACACACACACACACACACACACACACACACACACACACACACAAACACTCTCCCCTTCTCCAACTCATTTCATGATGAAACAGTCATTCAATATGTTGAAAGTTCGGCTACTCATACATTCACTATCAAGTGCTACCTACATCACTCATTGACCAAATGGGCATTTGCACAGATAGAGAAAACATGCACACACATATATATCTATCTATATCTATATCTATATCTATATATACATATATATATATATATATATATATATATATATATATATATATATATATATGTGGGTCTACTTGAGTTGACCGAGACGCCAGTTTGCCGACATGCAGAAGACCGAGATCAAACGACCGAAAACGAGGGTGATCGACAAGGTGAAATCCCGACAGCCGAAAGACCGACATAGGGAACGTGTGAGCACGACTTGGTAAGTGTGCGATAGTGAGGGATTTAGGGTTAGGGAGCGGACAGGTAAGTGTGCGATAGTGAGGGATTTAGGGTTTGGGTGCGGGAAAGGTGAGTGTGCGGTAGTGTCGGACTTATGGTTCGGGTAAGGTAAGTGTGTGATAGTGATGGAGTGTAGTTTAGGGGCGGGTTAAGTGAGTTAGGGTTAGGGTGCGGGTAGGGTGAGTGTGCGATAGTGACGGGCTTTATGTTCTAGGGTGGGTTAAGTGAGTTAGGGTTAGGGTGCAGGTAGGGTCAGTGTGTGATAGTGACGGACCTTAGGGTTAGGGTTTGGGTTAAGGTTAGTGGATATGTAGTTGTGTGTAATGTGTAGTTTACATTTTGTGTGTCGGTGTTCGGTGTTCGGTTTTGTAAGTTGTCGGTATTGTGTGTTTTCAGTTGTTTAGTCTCGGTTTTCTGCATGTCGGCGAAGTGGCGTCTCGGTCAACTAAAGTAGACCCATATATATATATATATATATATATATATATATATATATATATAAAATACAGATATAGTTTTATATATATATATATATATATATATATATATATATATATATATATATATATATATATATATAAATATATATATATATATATATATATATATACATATATAAATATAAACACACACACACACACACACACACACACACACACACACACACACACACATATCTATATCTAATATGTATAAATATATATATATATATATATATATATATATACATATATATATATATATATATATATACATATATATATATATATATATATATATATATATATATATATAAAGCCTGGAGAATAGCTTTTGATCAAAATAAAAGGAGAATGTTATTCTGGTAAGATGAGATTGCCTCCCTATGTTTTCTACAACATTATTCTCCAGAATAGGCACATCAAGATGCTGATATTACCATATACCACCATGAACATTGCCATACACTAAAGTGCAAACTTACTTCAAAAATATACCTTTGAACATCAATGAAAATACTAGGGCACACAATAAAGTCAAAAAATGCAGACAGTGCTATACAACACTTACTCAGCAACTCAGCCTAAGAACCTTGCTTAACACAGTGACAGTCAAAAAACGTAAAAGCCATATTGCTCAATATATATTGTATAATGGAATTCACAGCATGCTTTGCCACTATACCTTCACTGATATGAGCATATATAAAATGCATATCCACATGAATGTATGCGCTTAATCTAACAAATAAGGAAACAAGTAAGTAAGCTAGGGACTTAAAAAACAAAACTGAATAAATGGTACTAGTTAAGAAAAATTTAACCTTGTAAAAAGAATAGGCTAATATGGGGTCTATATCACTTAGTCGAAGTTTAATAACTTCGAACACCGAATGTACGAACCATCCTGTTCGAAGTTAAAAAACTTTGACTATGGATAAAAAATTTAAAAAAAGAAAGGAAAACAAAATAAACTGTTGTAAGCAGGGGGCAATTCCCCCTGCACCCCCACAATTGGTCTAGTATTCCAGAAATATGCAGCACTGTAACATCTTTCTCATTAGTAATCAAAGAGGCAGACTTTAAATCATCCAATTCTTACTGATCTAACAGTGTTCATTTGAGAGATAGCAGCAAATATAATATTAAATAATATGGAACCTAGAATTCATCTATGGGGGACAGCTACTTTTACTTGTAAATAATCAAAATGAATTCCTTGTGCAACAACTGTCTGTGATCTACCAAGTAACCACAAAATGATTCACCTTGTAATATAAGGATTAATGTTTGCAGTGGTCATAGTTCTATGTATAACTAAAAATGGTAGTGAATCAAAAGCTTTGGCCATGTCTAGGCATAGTATTCCTGATGGTAGACTCACGTCTAAGGATGATATCTGGTCAAGGCTTATTTTCATATTTTTCTTAACTTAAATTAGATTTAGTCAAGAGATGTACTACCGTAACAAGAGATACAGTAGGCACTTCTAAATGTTCTTGTAACCTTATTTTAACATTTCTTTTGGCTTTACTTGTCTACCAAAGAGAAGCTATTCAGTCATGTAGGACTGTATATGCAGCATTTGTGATTTTATTTCTATAACACATCCTGTACATCAGAGTGAAGCCACAGTAAGAGACACAATGTTCACTGCAGATGTTCAAATCAAGAAATGAACAAGAAAAAAATGCATGTTTCTCATAAAGTTATCACTTCTGGCATTAATGTTCAGTTGTATTAGTATAAGATTACTGAAAAGGTCTCTTTCCATTGACTACAGTTAACTTATCTGCTACCTGTAACTGCCTTTGGCTCAAGTTGCTGTTGAAAAGAGTCTGAGGACCAACCCATGTACGTGTTAACAAATGTCAGGATAACTAGACAGACAATTTTATTCATTGGTCATGGCTCCATCAAGAGACCCCTTGCTGGCTATGTTGATATTGCTCCCCCCAAGTCAGTATCTCTTGTAGAGACTGCAATTCACATTCTCATGGCTACTACCAAGTTGTTGGTAGTGTCATGTACTGGCGTGCATCAATACCACATCATTGATATTATGCAGGATGTGACGACCCTCACTACATCTCGTGATCTTGTTAGATCCAATATGCTGCATATAAACACATATTGTATTTAACAGGTTTCTCTACCAAGTTTTAACAGATTTTTGCATATATATTTTGTGTGTTTTAGGGGCTTCAGGAGTGATGCAGCACTCGAGGTTCTGCAGGTGGGTGGCAATTTCAGTTATAAAATATAATCCTGTGCATGACGTAGGCTTATGTTTCTATATAATAACATCTCACCTCTATCACTGTCTTCCATTGCTGCCTTGAATGATAGCATGGCAAACCAGATTATCTGTTGCAGTTATTGTTTAAGTGTTATAGACACTCAGGAAGCTGGGTATCTCATCCTTAAAAGGGGAGCTAGACTATGAGGATGTAGCCTTCACCCAAGGTCTTGGGATTTTAGCTTGTTGGTCTGGGGGAAACAACAACATTTTACATCCAATATTACCAGTGAGGAGGAGTTTGGGAAGGGTAGTCATGATGCTGCAATAACTGTATATAAATATGACTTTACAAGAACATGGACACAGTCATCTGTGACTAGAGTGTAGATGGATAAAGGCAGTGATGTTCTCGGAGACCAAGACAGGCCTGGAATGCAGGTTCTGCCATTATGAATATGATGATACAGCAGCTAATATGTGGTTCTTATGAAGACCTTACCGGGACCATGCATGATGTGTCACATTAATTACCACTATGTATGATGGGGGCAAAAGGAGCTATTTCAGATGTGGCCTAAGAATGTATGGACTAGGCTAAGGTAGACAACAGCAAGCATTAGAGTCAGGACTAAGGACACTGGTATAAGATTTGATTATTAGTCTTGCAGTCTCACAACGAATATCATGCATACTATGCCATGTCTGACCATTCAGCTATTGGATTTCATCATGCCCATCAGCACCATTGTCTACTTCTTGAAGTCCAGCCATGGCCACTGATTTTCATTTAACAGCATCACCTCTGGGTTATTAACTAGCTTCTTCTGTAAGAGGGAAGAAGGATTTTGTATGCTCCAGAGCAGCAGCAGAGGTTCCATTATGATGAATGCATATATTCCTGCACTGTAAGATGTAGCGTGCATGTTCCTGTCTTGTAGTACACAGCTTAGTTCTATCTGTGTGTGAGTGTGAGGGTTTGTGTGTGTGTGTGTGTGTGTGTGTGTGTGTGTGTGTGTGTGTGTGTGTGTGTGTGTGTGTGTGTGTGTGTGTGTGTGTGTGTGTGCGTGTGTGTGTGTGTGTGTGTGTGTGTGTGTGTGTGTGTGTGTGTGTGTGTGTGTGTGTGTGTGTGTGTGTGTGTGTGTGTGTGTGTGTGTGTGTGTGTGTGTGTGAGTGTGTGTGTACGAATACTTGTGAATGTCTTTCCCACTGAGGAACATCTGTTTTGTTTTAAACATAAATAACTGTAATGCCACAAATTAAGTGATCATCAGAGCATACAGACAAGCATATATTAGTATGCCATAGACTGGTAATATCAAAGGAACTGCACCTGCAGCAATATCATGTGTCTCTGTGTACTAAAAGCACATATAGTATGCCACAGCAAATATACTTATGCTGCACTTTGTCTTGTCACTTTCACACAAGCATGTTGCAAATTCCTACAGCTTGTATGCTGAAGTTCATAGGTTCGTAGGTTTATAGGTGATTATTGGGTTAATGGCACAAAAGCCTTAAAAAGCCTTGCCGATAATACCCACAATATGACAATATTATATCTTAATTCCCCAGATATGGGGTGGGGTAGTGTCAGGGTAGTGGGTCTTTGAGTGTTGGAGCTCTGAGTTATTTTACAGACTACCTCTGTCCATTATGGCAATGGACAATATCCTGGGAGTGGATTCACTGTTTCCCATCCATTTATCCAAATTTATTTGATGAGAGTGAGGGATGAGCTTTGTTTTATGAAGATGGGAAGTTTATTCCAAAGACGAAGTATCCTTTGGGATATGAATCTTTCTCTCCAGCAAGTTCTGTTAAAGTCACAAATAAGGTTCAGGTCCATGGAATGCATAACCCTTTTAGAATTTTTCTTGAAAATATGTAACATTTTCATCGGGGTTGGACAAGGGAATGCCTTGTAGGTCAGGCATAAGTCACCTCTCAATAAACAATATGAGACAGACTAACAGGATAGGGCCTTCCTTTGAACTTGATGCCATACCTTTACTTATATGTTGAGCCACAAAGAAGGATTTCCTCACTACCATAGCTACCTGGTGATCAAACTTTGGGTTACTACCTATCTGTGTTCCTAGCACCCTCACCTCT
This sequence comes from Protopterus annectens, assembly GCF_019279795.1. Classification (NCBI taxonomy): domain Eukaryota; kingdom Metazoa; phylum Chordata; order Ceratodontiformes; family Protopteridae; genus Protopterus; species Protopterus annectens. Next base: position 1,145,576,943 of record NC_056727.1, read on the forward strand.
GGGTCTACTTTAGGGGTGTCCTATCAATATTATAATTTGCAGGGATATCTGATTTAGCAAAGGGTATGATTATGCATTTTTTAGCATTTGGTCTCAGACCATGGTTTTAGTACTAGTAGTTTGTCATTTAAAGGCCCATTGTAGGATGTCAAAATCATTTGGGGATTCAGTAACTGCTCCCAGCTTACAGTCTTCTGCAAACTTGGTGATCCAGAGGCCCCAAACACTGGCTTTCACTTCAGAGAAATATATACCAAACAGGAGGGGCCCCAACACTGAGCCGTGTGGAACATTGCTAGTAACAGGTTTCTTCTCGGAAGTGGAGTCACCTATCTGGACAACATGTGTCTTGTCAGTGGACCAGTTTGATATCCATCTATTGATGTAGGGATTTATGCCTAACTTAGAAAGTTTATGTATGATCCCCAAGTGGGGAATTGTGTTAAAAGCTCTGGCTAGGTCTAGATACATGGTGTGTACCACTTAACCTTCATCTATAGCCATTGTTCTTGGGGACGTCAACATTGACTGGAACACCTGTACCTCTGAAGTTCCCTCGGCCCATGTAAATCTCCATGGATTTATACAGACCATAATCTCCCCCACCAGGAATGGTAAACCCAATAACAAAGAAAGTACCCTAGGTTAGATACTCATCAATCGCCATCCCCTAATGTACAAGTCAGGAATTCTGTCCGATGACCTAAGTGATCACTGTATTACTTATATAATCAAGCTCAAACAAGACAAACCTCATAAAACCAACTACAAAACAATCAGAAACAATAAGAACTTTAACCCAACCAACTTCCAGGAGGAAGTCAAGGCATGCAATTGGTCTGTCCTGAAACAACTTCCAGTGGAAGGCAGTGGCTTACTTTAATAACAAATTCCTAGCGATCCTTGACTCTCATGCCCCTGTCCGCTCTATTAGAACCAAAACAAAAATTGCACCATGGCTCTCTAAAGATAGCAAATCTAAAATCTCACTTAAAAACAACCCATGGGTAACCTGACATTCAACAAAAGACCCACTCAAAAACCTTAAATACCGACAGCTAAGGAATGATTTTAAAAAATCTATAATTCTAGACAAAAGGAACTTCTGCTGCCATCTGCAACAGAAACACCAAAAACAAACCTCAAAAGTTCTGGGCCTGTATAAACAAACTTCTTTACCCAGGCCAGACTACCACTCCATCCCTCTCTGCCTCTAACCACAAATCCCCAGAGGATATTGCAAATTCCTTCAATAGCTTCTTCACAGAGACCATCCAGTTTCTAGCTAGTCAACTAACTCCCAACAAGGACTATTCAAATTCGGCCATACCCAGTGCCCAATTCTCCTTTAGCTTTAAACCTGTTCCTACTTCATTTATTTGAACCCTACTTAAGAGGTTAAGACCTACCACTTTAGCAGCCGACCTCCTTCCTGCTGAGTATTTGCAAAAAGTTGCAGATACCATAGCGTACCCTGTCTCTATATTGATCAATAGAACTATTACCGAAGCTACCATCCCCTGTATCTGGAAAATATCTCATGTTACACCTCTCCATAAAGGAGGCAGCTCCAATGAATTGTCTAACTTCAGACTCATAGCTATATTGTCACCACTAACTAAAATCATGGAGAAGTGTGTCTATAAGCGACTCATGTACTATCTTATTCAGAACAAGCTGTTTGCCAACTCCCAACATGGCTTTAGGCCATCCCACAGTACCACATCAGCTCTCTTTCTTTCTCCAATGTTATTAACCACAACCAAAATAACAACAAACTATCCTTGGCACTCTTTATAGATCTCTCCAAGGCATTTGATATGGTTAACCACCAACTATTTATCCATATTCTGAAGGCCCTCTCCTTAGATAATCACACTCTTCAATGGTTTCAAGCTTACCTGTTTGGAACAACAAGCAGTTCTCTGGCAGGACAAGTTATCTACCCATCTGCCCATCACTCTATAAGTCCCCCAGGGCTCTATACTAGGTCTCCTTCTTTTCTCCATCTTTATCAACGACCTTCACGCTATAATCCCAAATGCTACCTGCATTCAGTATGCAGATGACGCCACTTTGATCTGTTCCACCAGCTCTCAGACAAAACTACTCTCACTAACCCAAAACACCTTTAGCACTGTTGAAAATTGGCTGTGTAATCGAAGGCTGATTTTAAACCCTAACAAAACTAAGCTGCTTCTTTTCTCCCCCACATGCAGGTCCTCCCAACCACTCTTCACTATAATAGCTAACAGTGGCACAATTATCTCGCCTGAAACCCAAACCAAACTCCTGAGTGTCATAATTGATAACAACCTTAAATTTGATATGTATGTCAATAAAACTATCAAAACTATTAATAATAAACTTGGCTCCCTCGACAAAGTTAAGTCTTTCCTCATCCCACCTGCTAGAGCTGCCATTGCCCAGTCTCACCTACTCTCCACCATCCTCTATGCCTCCGTTCTTTTCTCCAACTTGAATAAAATGGACCTTAACAAACTATCCTGCTGTTATAACCATATTGTCAGATTTGCCACTGGCATGGCATACAGGACTCACCACTGTCATAACTTAAATCTTCTAGGCTGGCTTGAACTACCTAACCTCATACAGTTCAAGCAGCTCATAGTAGTGCATAAAGTCCTCTACCATCCTAAAAACACGCCTGCACTTAATAATATCATCAGCCCCTACAGCAACAACTGTCCACTATGTTCATCTAACAGACTTCTGATGCAAACAATTAAATCCAAGAACTCAGCTGGGGACTGTCTGTTTGCCAACTCAGCTGGAAAATCATGGAACTCGCTCCCTACAGAATTAACTCTAAAACCCTCACTACCCCTATTCAAAAGGAGTCTGAAAAAAATATTTATAACACACTGACTATGCTCCTGCTCTAATCCTGATTAGTGACCCTATCCTAAAATTATGTGCTTTATCTCAATTGTCTTGTTTTTATCTGCCTAAACTAATTTTAAGTTTGGTAAATTGCATAAACTGCTTGCTCGATCAGTGTTTGTAACTTATATAATATGCATTTATTACATGTTTTGTCTATGTACTGTGTTGCTTTTATGGAGCTTTTCTCCCTGTGCCTCCGCTGAAAATGGACATGTTATCCATAAGCTTATGGGTCTGTATTTCCCTGGGTCAGTTGATGACCCCCGTTGTGCATAGGGATGACTGTTGCAGTCCTCCATTCCTCTGAGACAGAGCCTATCTGGAGGCTGTGGTTAAAGAGGGTTTTTAGTGACCCTGATAGATTATGTTTTCATCTATTTAAGAAGGATCCTGGAATGTTGTTGGGAGCCCATGGAGGCTGTATTTTGGCTTTAGTGAGCGCAGTAAGAACATATTCTTTCTTAGTTACCAGTGGGAGGATGGTTGCAGGTATTTCTTTGGGTGTGGAAGGAGGTGATGTGGGGGAGGTGTTTGAACTGAACTTCTTGGCCAGTAGGTTTGCTATAGTTTCAAGATGGGTGTAAGTGTTGCCATTCATGATTAACTCGGCATATTGCTGAGCTTTTCACCTGAGGTTATAAACATAATTAAAAAAAAGCCTTATTGTTATTTTTCATCCAGGAGGCTATCTTTGCCTCATAGTTTGCTTTGGCAGTTTGATCAATTCTCTGATTTGTTTGTTTAAACTGGGGAGTATCTTTTTGAACTGTTTTGTTGCTCCTTCTCTAGTTTCTCATCAGACCTGGACCGCATACATCGCTGCTGTTCTCATTCAGTTGTCTGGGTTTCTTGTTTTAAGATTCCTACATCCCAGATCATGACACCCATGTTTTTGTAATCATGTTGTGCAGGAACTCACCCAGTGTGACCATCTGAGCTGTTTTCTCAGGTGTGCATTGAAGAAAACCTTCAGTGGTGTTCAGCCATTTGACTTATGTAGCCTAAATGCTCGTCAGTCATATTCTCACTCTATCTGTATGCATTTCAGTGTGGTTCTTTTGTGAGTAACTCAAGACTCCATCTTGGTAACACTTGCCAGGTTTCCAAGGGATATTCACTGTCATCTATAAAGTATAATAGCACATGTTTCAGCAGGATCTGTGCTAATCTTCATTCACAGTTTACATTTACATAATAACATCCTCATTAGGGGTCTGAATGGAGAGATGATAAATCAGCAAGCAAAGGAGAGTAGTTTTGCTGGAATTGAATTCATCCGCAAGTCTTGGTGAGTACCTTCATGAGGTGGACCCTGTTTTTCACAAAATCTCACCAGGATGACACTGATATGTTGATTGTTTTTTTATATAGCATATATCATGGACAGAAGTAGGTTAAAAATAAAAAAAGATAGCTGAGTGCACAACACCCAGGATAAAAAATGTGTGCAATCCTGGTAGGCACACTGGTGCCAGAATGGTAAAAAATGAAAGTGTAGAATCCTCAAGACACGGAAACATTCTTACAGTGGGGTTAGGCCAGGCCCAGGGGGAGAATTGCTCCCCCTGTTGTAGAAGAAAGTAGCTGTCCACAAAAATCAGAAAACCCGATAGGCTAAAAAAAGAGCCATACAAATGATAGAGGGGACTACTGAGGATAAGAAAGAAAGACATTGCGTATTATTACTATTAGTCAAGAAGCCCAGAATTTCCAGACAGAAGATATACAAAAACATTAATAGAAAATTAGAGGAAATAAAAAAATACTTTCACAAGAAAAAACTGTCACAAGCTTCAAATGTAAATTTGTGTTCATTTACACAACAGATCCATGAAAAGCACTGTATAGACCAAGAAACCTTGGGCTGTTTGGAAAAAGAATGGACTGAGAAAGTGCAAAACTATAAAGAACAAAATCTAGAAACTTTTGAAAGGTATAAAAAGGAAATATGGACACAGGGAAAGAAAGAGAGATCCGATATGGTGCAATATTTATGCAAAGGAGAAAGACAAATTAATCAACACAAAAAGGCAGCCCCAAAGATATTTAAAGAAAAATACAGGAAAAGCCATCCAGATATAGAAAATTTCACAATAAAAAATAAGACCACAAAGAGGGAATGTAGAACAGAAGATTAATAAAGTAGAAGTTAAAAAATAGAATCTGAAGTTATGGAATACTTGGGAAGTGAAGGATTTAGTGTAGAAGGTATGACACTGGTTGTATCACAGCATGAGGGAACAATGAGTCCCCAAACTAAGGAGAAACAGGAGGAGCAGGAGACATCTGAAGAAGTATGGACATGGGAAAGAAAAAGAGATTTAATATGGTACAATATTTATGAAAGGAGAAAGCAAAACTAAATAATACAAAAACAGCAGCACCAAAGATATTTGAAGAGAAATACAGACAAAGGCACCCAGACATGGAAAATTTGCAATATAAAAAATAAGAAAACAAAGAGGAAAAGTAGAAAAGAGGACTAGTATTCAAGACTTTAAAGAAATAGAAGTTGATGTTATGGATTACCTGCAAAGTGAAGGATATAGTATAGAAACTTTAACGCAGATAACGTCACAGCAGGATAGAGCAATGGACACCCAAATTAAGGAGAAACCAGTGGAGCAGGAGGCATCTGATTAGTTGCCATGCGAAGATACTTTGGAGCCTTCCATAGGAAACCAGAACAAACATTCAATTGGAGTTGGACAGCAAGGGAAGGACAGGAAACTGTGGCAACTCTGGCACAGGCAATATTGTGGAGTGACAGGCCAGTGAGTTCCCATATGAAAGAACATTTTATATCACATGATGAAATTGAAGAGCGCGTGATTCAGGAAGATGCTCTGGAACTTTCTATAGAATGGCCATAGGAAATGGAGAACAACGAATGCACCCACAGTTTAGAAGAAAATTATATAAGATAAGAGTTGCTTAATTTAATAGAGATGGACAAATATATTAAAATCAATGAAAAAAATAGATTACAGAAGATCAATACCTGTAAAACCACAAAAGTTAGAAGTCTGGTAAAACACAGTAATTAGGATTATCCATAGAGATTCATGTGATATAACAAGTAAATAGGATATATTACTGTACAGCTAAATTAATAAGTAATAAAGTCTTACCACAAGAATACAGAGTATTAAGGGAAAGGAAGGGGAGCAATAAAAATGTTGTCTGTGTATTTTTCTAGCTAGTTTCACTGTGTGTGAGGTATTAACTGGAAATTGTCCACTTTTATTAAGCATCTGTTGGGTTGTTTGTTTCTGATAACTTGTTGCAGTTAAACTCTTTTTTCTAGAGGCTCCTTTAGCTGTTTAAAACTTTCATTTAAAGGCTCACTACTGCTTTTCAGCTGTGAGAAACATTTCTGCAGTTTGGTTCCCACCGTCCCTCTCTGTTGGTATAGTGTTTTTATAGTTGGTGGCTTTGCAGTTGCCCACCCCTAGTGTAAATTTGATCTGGGACCCTCCTCCCAGTCTAGTGTCATTACCTCATTCTACCCAGTACAGGGAGAACATTTGAGAAGGCCAATCAGCTTAGTTTCTGCTACTCCTTTCTCTCTTTCCACTGGAAAAAAAAAAAAAAAACTTTTTCTAAGCTTGTTTCCTGCCTTTTCTGTGGGTAGTCTAGCCTGGATATAGATTTGCAGTGTCTAGGACTATTTGTAAGCTTCTAGGGCCCAAGCCTTTCTGTGTTGGAGGGAAGCCTTCTAGCTTAATTTTGTTTCTTAGAACTAGCCAGTTTTTTGTTTCAGCACTTCTTCAGAACTTATTGTAAGCACTAAATAAGCTACAAATTACTGCAGCACTCAACTTTCCTCACTGACTAGAGGAAAACAGTTTCTAGTACAAATAAGCACCTATCCAGGCATGTCTATGGGTCAGCCCCCGGTGTTTTCTCCTGTCTACCTGATGAATCTGAGCATCTTGGGGCAATGCAGTAATTGCCTCATGTACACAGACAACCCTCTCCTCCTACCACCCAACACTACAACCTGTGAGAGATGCACTTATATAGCCAAACTGGAAGCAAAGCTCTCTTCACCCAAGACTGTACTAGATAGTCAAGAGGAGAAGGAAAACACTTGCACCAAACCACACTCAGCACATAGTCCCTCAAAACCTACACCCCCAAAACACACACATAGAAACACAAAACGCACACCTACATTCGTGGAGGATCTCAGTAAAAACCTGCCCAAGCAACAGGGACCTCCAAAGCAGAAACACAAGCAACCTCCACCCCCAACACAACCCAAATGACACATAGCCCACAAAGTCAGTGTGCCACTCAACCACAGCCCATAAGGCATAACAATGTACCCAACACTCTAGTCATAGGTGACTCTATAGTCAGGCACACTGATGTTCCACTCACCAGGCTAAACAAGGAGAAAGTTACTGTCAGCTGCCTGTCGGGTGCCAGGATCCGCCACATAATGCATGCACTCATGTCACTCCACAACAAGTACAAATATGACTCTGTCATTGTCTATGTTGGTGTGAATGACCTGAGACGTACCTCATTGGACTACATGAAAAGGGACATGGAGGAGCTGTCCGATCTTGTAGCCCAGGCAGGTATGACCATAGCCCTGAGTAGCATCCTGCCATCACCCAGAATTATACCACAGTACAAGGACAAAATGATTGACTTCAACAATTGGCTAAGCTTCTGGTGTCATTCTAAGGGGATCCAGCATCTGTCTGTCTGGGATGACATGATCGACAGGCCACGATGCTTTGCCAGAGATGGCCTGCACCTGTCACCCCTGGGATTCCGGATATTGGCTAAGGCTCTAGCCACCCCTATAGTGCCTTTTTTAGGCAAGGTTCAAATAACAAATTCACCACCCTAACAGGTACAGGCAAGAAGAATCTGAGGGTATTGCTACTCAATGCTAGAAGTCTAAACCTCAAAATGCACTCTCTCGAGGCACTCCTTAAAATGGAGAACATCGACATCTGTGCAGTGACAGAGACCTGGTTCAAGGCTCCAGGGAGTACCCCTGCATTATCAGGCTATAATTCATACCACACCTTTTGGTCACCTAACCTGGACAGAAACACTAAAGGCGGAGGCGTGTCCATATTCATTAAGGATATCCACACCTCCAGGCTAGTTGCTCAGCATAATGCATCCGAGATTATCCAAGTGCAACTAACTCTGGGCAAGACCACAATCCATATTGTAGCTTGCTACAGATCCTCCACCATGCCCCAGGATTCCCACTCCTCATTTCTTAATACACTGGAAAATATTAGGGTACAACCTAACACCCTAATAATGGGCGATTTCAACTACCCTACCATTAACTGGGAAAACTACTCATGTACCAACTCTTGTGCTCAACATTTTCTGGAATTCATAAATTCCAATGCCATGGATCAACTTATCCACACCCCCACCAGGGGCAGCAATGTCCTAGACCTGGTTATTACCAACATGGGCAACTGGTGCTCCACACCAGAGGTCAATTCCTCGTTGGTCAGATCCGACTATAAGCTAATCACCCTAGACATCCACATCCCTCCCCCACCCCCCATTAGGGAAACCACAGTAAAAAATTTCTCGAAAGCCAACTTCACGCTTCTTAAGACAGAAGTGGCAAACTTCACGACACCCATGCTGACGGACAATAGAGGTATGACTGCTGAATCCTACACAAATGCACTTTATAAGCACTTACATGAGTGCATGGATCGTGCAATCCCTAACAGAACCAAGATGCTATCCTCCAAAAAAAGGAAGCCAATCTGGTGGTCCCCTGCCATAAACAAACTCTACAACAGAAGAATGAAACTGTTGCAAAAAAGAGTAAAATTCCATGATTGGAGAAACTCCCTGGTCAGCTTCAGTAAGAAGCTGAGATCCCTCATAAAATCCTCCAAAGCTAGTTATGAAAACAAAATTGCCACTGACTCTAAAGACAATTGCAAAGTATTCTATAGCTATGTCAAGAATCTCAATGGCAACACTCAGATCTGCTCTGAGATACAGCACAATGACACTAAATATACAGAACCAACGGATATTGCCAACATCCTGGCAAATAGGTTCAGTGCTAACTTTGCCCCACTGTCATCCCCTAAAGGGCCCATCTCTATACCAGAAGAATGCAAAGTTCCTGTAATCATGGCTGCACAGGTAAAAAACACACTATCCAAAGCCAAGAACACAGCATCCATGGGACCTGATGACATCCCAGGCTGTGTTCTACATGAACTACAGAACAAACTGGCACCCCACCTAAGTACCATGTTCAATCATAGCCTCACCTCAGGCTATGTGCCCACTGAATGGCGCACAGTGACAGTTATCCCACTCCACAAAGGGGGAGCCACCACAGACCCCAGAAACTACTGCCCCATTAGCCTAACGAGCCTGGTCTGCAAGGCTATGGAGCATATCATCATGGAACTTATAAACAATGACATTGGTAATCTCCAAACTCAGGACGCCACCCAGTTCAGGTGTGTAAAAGGGAGATCATGTCTCCTAAACCTGATAGACTTCTTTGAAGCAGTCACCAAAGCCGTAGATGAGGGTAAGGTGGTTCACACAGCCTATCTAGATCTCGCCAAGGCTTTTGACACCATCCCCCACTCTGGAATTATAGATAAACTCAGTAAACTAGGTATAAATCCCTATGTCACAAGATGGGTTGACAACTGACTCACTGACAGAACCCACACTGTGAAAGTAGCAGACTCCAAATCCAGCTTCAGACCAGTGACAAGTGGAGTACCACAGGGTTCAGTCCTGGGTGCTCTCCTGTTTGGTATCTACTTCTCTGAAGTACAGGCCAACACAGAAGGTCTTTGGCTAATGAAGTTCACAGATGACTGCAAACTAGGAGCCATAATCAAAACTCCAAAAGATGTGGACATCCTACAAAAGGGCCTTGCTGAGACAGATGCCTGGTGTCAAAGCCATGGCCTCAAGCTCAATGCCAAAAAGTGCATTGCCATTCCTTTTGGTAAAAACTCAGTACCCATGAACTACCACATAGGTGGTAGTCTACTTAACACTGAAAGTGTGATAAGAGATCTTGGGACACAGGTGGACAGTAGTCTCTCCTTTGATAATCACATTGCCACAGTAGTCAGGAAATCCTTCTATGTGGCACACCTCATCACAAAAGGTTTCTCATCCAGGAAAAAAGAGGTCATTGTTCCCCTCTACTCGTCACTCATTAGACCCATTATAGAGTACAATGCCCCTTTTGGTATGTACCTCACAAGACATCTACAACAACTGGAAAGGTCACAGAAATACCTCACAAAGAGGATTACTGGCCTCAAAGTGATGCCCTATGCAGACCGTTTCTAAAAACTGCAACTTTACTTTGCATATCGCCTACTCAGAGGCGATCTCTGCCTAACACACAAAGCTATGTCAAACCCAGAGCTTTTAGACATGCTCCACTTAAAGAAATCCCAATCCCTATGAGCTACACGCTCTAGGGACCTAAACCTCGTCACCACAATAAACAGAACATGCTGGAGGGATAGATTCCTGTCTCAGAGACTTCCCATACTCTGGAACAAACTACCTATCTATATCAAACAAAGCTCCTCATTAGCACTGTTCAAGAAAAATCTTGATGACTGGATGGGAGATAGGAAATTCACCCCGGGGATCACTTCTGTGGCTCTGCTTGACAGGGGTACAGGAAAAACATTTTCTTGGGTGGCGAAAGTCAGGGTACCTTTGGCTAGGCGTATATAGGCCCTAGGGCCAATAGCCTAGTACCTACCTATGAACCTATGAACCTATGATTATCAAGGAAGTATCGAATAGAGAAAACTACAAAGCAAATAAGACAAGAATCATCACTGTTTGAAGAGTATAGAAGAGGGCACAGATCTATAAAAATACTCAGAAAGATAGACTTGATAAAAACAACACACAGTTTTATAACATATCAGGATCTATTGTGCACTATCGCAAATAATAAGCTAAAAATATCAGCAGAGGCAGAAAAACTTGGAAGATACACAGATAAATATAAAGTAAAATTACAAAACAAGCAATTTATTGATGACCCAAAAAGTTTTATAGAGAATTGGAAACAAGGCAAAAGGAATTGAAACACCTCCAACAAAGAAGAAATAGATACATTCTGGAGAAATATCTATGAAGAACTTGTGGAACATAACAAAGATGTTAAATGGATAGAATAAGTAAAATAAAGAATAAGAAGTCTAAATGTACAGGAGATGAAATAGGATGAAGTAACATCCAGAGAGATTGAAACAAAGTTAAGAAAAAGATCCTATTTGGAAATCCCAGGCCCAGATTCAGTACTTAACTTCTGACTAAAAGTATTACCATCCTTGCATGAAGGTTTAACCATAAGGAGAACTATTTATATGTGCACCTTGAACAGACAACAGCCTGGTTAACAACAGGGAAAACAATACTCCTACATAAGAGTAAACCTGCAAGTTAACCTAAAAATAATAGAAAAATAACTTGCATTCTGACAGCATATAAACTATGCACTGGAACTGATGACAGTTTATAGTCATTTACAAGAAAACTCAATCATGGCAATAGATCAAATGGGTGATAAAAAAAGTCATATGGAACAAAGTATCATTTGCTGTTAAATAAAGTCATAATAGCGAACTGTAAAAATGGGAAAGAATCTAAGTATGGCATAAATAGACTAGAAAAAGCATTTGACATTATCCCACATTCATGGATAAAAATGTATACAATACACCCTACATTGATCGATTACATTATAGTGACCATGAAAAAGTGGCAAACCATTTTGCAGTTAAGCCATGATAAAGGACAAATTATTATTCCAGGGATAAAAACTCAAAGGGGGATATTCCAGGGTGGCTCTCTGTCACCACTGCTCTTTTGTCTTGCCCATAACACATTAAACTGTCTACTTAACAGATTAGCTCACAGCTACAGTCTGGCTCCCAGAAAACAAAAAAGTGTAAAGACTTCTCATCTTCTTTTTGTAGATGATTTAAAACTTTATATCTCATGAGATGAGGAACTGAAAGCTCAACTGAAAGTGGACAACAGTTTTTCAGATGATATAAGAATGTCATTTGGCCTGGACAAATGTGCAAAAGCAACTTCTAAAGCAGGAAAGCTGCAGTACCAAGAAAGCATCAGTTTGGGACAAGACTGTGATATTAAAGAACTTGATCAAGAGGGAGTGTATAAATATTTGGGAACTGATGAAGGATTAACAATAAAACATGAACAAATGCAATTAAAGCTTAGTAATGAATATTTTAGAATGCTTAAATTAATATGGAAAACAGCATTGCCATCTAGGAATAAAGTCCAAGCTATAAACCAATTTGTTCTTCCTGTCCTAAAGTACAGTTTTGAAATAATTGACTGGCCCCAAAAGGCATTGGATAGGTTGGAGAGGAAAGCAAGAAGGATGCTTCATGCTCATCATATGATTTTTAAAAACCAGTGCATACCAAGACTATATATTCCTTATTCTGAAGAAGGTATGGACCTCCTCAAAACTGATTGCATGTATAGATCTGTAATTGGGAGACTGCATACATTTCTGCTGACCTCACAAGTTCAAACTTAGTGAAATTTTTGAAACCTGAAAAGAATAAGTCTAAGATAACTTCTCTTCTTAGTTTATCGGCATCAAGTGGAAATGGAAATCAGACCAGAAGTAAATAAAACTTAGGCAGGAACTGAATGTGCCAAAAACAAAAGAAGAATATAAAGTGAAGGATCAGATGAAAAAGCAAGAAATGTGGAAAATCCATAAATATAATTGCAAGTATAGAAAACACTTGCAACAACCTCAAGTTGATCAGGATTAAATGCAGGAATGATTAATAAGAGGTACATTTAAACCAAAAGGTGAAAGATTAATATTGGTGGCCCAAGATAGTGGACTATGTACATGTTTGTTTACAAAGTCCATTGAACACATGGGAGAAACAGAAAAATGTAGGTTTTGTAAAACAAAACAGTCACACAGAATGGCATAATAATGTGCACAATTGTTGCATTGGGGATTGTGCAAACATTATAATATTGAAGTAGCTGAAAAACACTGGAAACATAAGCCACAAAGCATTATAGAAAATGATGAAGTTTATATCACATAGGATCATTCATTACCAACAGTTAAAAAATAGATGCAAGAAAACCAGATATAGTTGTCCGCAAAAAGAAGACAAAGGTAGCATTGATCACTGGAATTGCTACACCCAGTAATGATAGTGTCTTACTTACTGATAGACACAGTCATAAAATTTAAAAGCAACTGCAATAATTGAATAGACCATACAGGTTCTTCACAAGGAAAATTCAAGGTCTTCAGCATCTGTCCTATGTGGATCATCTAAGATCACTGTCACTTCATTCTGTTTCATACAGACTACTCAGAGATGATCGCTGCCTTGCATATAAGGCAATGTCTGACCCTGCTTTATTGGAAATGCTGCATATCTGCAAGTCAAATGGTACATGGGTTACCTGCTCTAAAGACCTTAACCTGATATGTAACATTAATAGAACCTCCTGGAGGGACAGATTTGTCTCCCAGAGGTTACCACACCTTTGGAACAGACTCCCACTTCATATTTAACACAGCACCTCATTGGCCCTCTTCAAACACAATCTGGATGATTGGATGGGTAACCAAAAATTCACCCTGGGGTCCACCTGTGTCCCTCTTGGACAGGAGCAATACATGTTGATCCTGGAAATAAGAGTAGATGTTGGCTAGGCTTGTAGGAGCTGTACGGCCATTAGCCAAGTAACTTCCTATGATCTTATGATCCTATAAAATACCAGGATTTGCAGGCAGAAATGAGGTCAGTGTGGAAGAAAGATGCCCAGGCAGTTCCAATAATAGGAGCAATGGGTTGTCTAAAATGAATTTACACTATTATTTAGATATGCTTCCAAACCATGTAACTCCATACAAATTGCAGAAGGAATAAGTTCTGGGCATATTATGGATGCCGCAAAGAACACTTTTGGTTAACATCAAAGACTGCAACAATACTAATTTCACAAACTTTAATCATGCTTTGACTTAGGGATGGGGTCCAATCCCATCATAGTATTAGAAACCAAGACTTGGAGAAATTAAAAAATAGATGTACAGGATATGAAATGGGATGAAATAACAGGCAGAGAAATTGAAAGAAAGTTAAGAAAAGCTCCAGACTGGAAAACCCCTGCACCAGATGCAGTACATAACTTCTGACTAAAAAGTATTAATATCTTTACATGAAGATTTAGCCCTGAATAAAAACTACCTGTATGCGCATCTTGAACAGACACCAACTTGGTTAACAACAGGAAAAATTATACTCCTCCTTAAGCGTGAACCTGCAAGCTGTCCTAAAAACTATAGCACAATAACTTGCCTTCCAACAATGTATAAATTATATACTGGAATTGATGATGACAATGTTTATAGTTATTTAGAAGAAAACTCAATCATGGCAATAGAAAAGAAGGGGAACAAATGAAAGTCATATGGAATAAAGGATAATTTGTTGTTAAATAAAGTCATAATGGAGAATTGTAAAAGGGAAGAATCTAGGTATGGCATGGATTGATTGCAAAAAAGCATTTGACAGCATTGTTCGTTCAGCGACAAAAAAAGTGCTTACAGATATATAAGATACACCCTACATTGATCAATTACATTACAGTGGCCATGAAACAGTGGCAAACCACTTTGTGGCTAAGCCATGACAAAGGACAAAGTATTATCCCAGGGATAAAAATTCAAAAGGGGATTCCAGGGTGACTTTTTGTCAGCAACACTCTTTTGTCTTGCCCTTCCCCATTAAGTTGTCTACTTAACCGATTAGGTTATGTTTGGCTCCCAGAAAACAATAAAGTGTAAAGACTTATCTTCTTTTTGTGAATAATTACAAAGTATATAATTCATCAGATGAGGAGCTTAAACCACAACTGAAAGTGATCAAAACTTTCTCAGGTGATATAAGAATGTCATTTGGTCTTGATAAATGTGCAAAACCAACCTTTAAAGCAGGAAAGCTGCAGCACCAAGAAAATATCAGTCTGGGACAGGAATGTGATGTAAAGGAACTTGAGCATGGGGGGGTGAGTAAATATCTGGGGATTGATGAATTGACATAAAACAAGAATTGTGAACAAAACTCAGTAAGAAATATTTTAGAAGATTCAAATTAATACTGAAAACAGCCCTGACATCTAGGAACAAAGTCCACTCTAAAAAAATGCTTTTCCTGATCTAAGTTACAGTTTTGGGCTGATTGACTGGACCCAAAATGTATTGTTTCATTTGGACAAGAAAACAAGAAAATGCTTCTCGTTTATCAAATGATGTATAAAAATCAGTGTATACCAAGATTATATATTCCTTGTTCTGAAGAAGGTATGGACCTCCTCAAAACTGATTACAATTATAGACCAGAAATTGTAGGACTGCATACATATCTGCTGACTTCACCATATCCAAACATAGTGAAAATTTTAAGATGTGAAGAGAACAAATCTAAATTGACTTCCCTACTTAGTTTAGCAGAAGCTTATTGGTGTTAAGCAAGAATGAAAACCAAACCAGAAGCAGACAAAAATCAGGTAATAACTGAATATGCAAAAAAAATGAAATAATATAATGATAAAGATTATATGAGAAGGCAAGAAATGTGGAAAAGGCATAAATATAGTTGCAAGTACAGAAAACTTATAGAATAACCTCATGTTGATCAGGATCTGATGCAGGAATTGTTAAGGGGAGGTGAAATTAAACCAAAAGATGAAAGGTTAATTTTAGCGGCCCAGGATAGTGGACTGCATACACAATGGTTTACAAAACCCACTGAACATGTTGGAGAAACAGACAAATTCAAGTCCTGTGAAGCAGAACTAGAAACAGTCACACATCTTGCTACTGACTATGATACACTAATAGCAGAGGGCCTGTGAACTGAAAAGCATAGTAATGTGGCAAAACTGTTGCAATGGGGATTGAGCAAACATAACAGTATTGAAGTAATTGAGAAGCATTGGAAACATGAGACACAGAGGATTATAGAGAATGATGAAGTTTGTATCACATGGGATCACCCATTACCAATTTGAAAAAATAGACATGAAAAAAAAACAGATATAGCAGCCCATGAAAAGAATATAATAGTAGCTTTGATCATTGAAATTGCTACACCCAGTGATTACAGTGTCTTACATAAGAGAGACACAAAGTCATAAAATACCAGGATTCATAGGCAGGAACTAGGGCAATATGGAAGAAGGATGATGTCTATCTGCCAATATTTTCTGGAAGGGGGCTTTTTTGTTATCATAATGTGGATGCAATCTTTGTCCCTAAGAAAATGGTGTACTACCATACAGAACCGGCACATGGCTGTGTGGAAGTTATGTGATGTTGATGAAAACTTTATACAGTTCCTAGTCCTCAAATGTGATGGATATCATGTGGGACATCCCCACTGTATCAAGCATGTGCTTCTAAGATTCTACAAAGGCAAGTATATTCAAACATAGAGAAACTTTGTTTTCTAGTGTGATAGAGTTTCCATGTGCCTGTGTGAATTCATATGTGGACATATATCATACATAGTTAACATGTTACTGTTCTATCAGTACCTACTGATATCTTCCTGGTTAGAGGACTCAGCACCTATTGATAACTTCTTAATCAGATGATTCATAGCATTGCTGACTTTAAGTAAAGAGGTAGATGCTAGGTAATCAGCTGTCTAACCATTAACGGTCTAATCCAGAACACCTGACATCAAGAGTTGCCTCCTGCTTCAAGAAGGGTCATACAAGATATTCCCAGGAAGAGTTGTTAAGTGCCTGTCATGATGTCTAGTGTAGTCTTGAATGTAGATTGGGTACTGCTTTGCTTAACATGTAGTGGTACTGCATTCCATAATTCAGGAATATGCTGGGATAAAAATCTGTCATACCAGCATATTGTATTTACTTGCTGATGGCTATTGTGGTCCTTTGTATGAGTGCTTGAAGAACCATTAGCTCTATGAAAACATAGTTGGTCTAGGTCTTTCATGGCTTGAAAAGTCAAACACTGATCAGTGAGGAGGAGTCTATAAGAAATAGAATACAGAAAGATTGCAGCCAATCAGTCAAGAAGATAAAGGGACTTGGGGACTGTGACTTTTTTGGGTAGGACCCTCTCAGATCTGTCCAGTTGACTGATATGTTTTAATAAGTGCATACTGCTGGTCACTAAACAGATAGATTTTTTAATTATAATGGCTATATATACTCAAAGGATGAGGTCATCTACAATGGTCTCTAGATCGCAAAAGAAAGGAAATAATATAAAGAATATTTTAGGCATCATCCTCAACAGTTTGTCTTTGTGAAGAGTTGATCCTGTGTATTTAATCTCATAAACTTCTTTGAAAAGGGTTGTGAAGGCTGCAGCTGGTGGTCATGCAGGGCATGTCATATTTATTTATTTTTTTTCACGTTTTAACTTGACCTTGCCATAATCTTCAACACCATTTCCCATACTAGCATCATACAAAAGCTAAATGCTTTAAAATTGACTCACATGTGGTAAGAGGGACAGTAAACTAGCTATGAAACTGACCAACTGCATCTCTCAAGGAGCAGAGCTGGGACTCTCCTTTTTGTATACTTCTTAGAATTCCAAGCAGAGATCCAAAACTTCTGGTTAACACAGTTTGCAGATAACTACAAGCTTGGGGTTGTTGTTAAGTCACCCTATGACATCCAAACTCTCAATACCGAACTCTTTCTGGTAAATTCTTGGTATACAAAAAATGGACTCAAATTAAATGGTAAAAGAGTGCAGTATCTTCACTTTTGTCAGACAACCCCTCCCTTCGTCATACTATATAAACAACAACAGATCACTACAAGATAGAAAAATGTAGTCAGAAGATAAAAAATGTAGTCAGGGAGATAGTTACTTGGTTGATGGCTCCCTCTCTTTTGACCATCATGTGACAATAATTGTTAGGAAATCTTGTTTATTTAGCTCAACTAATTGCCAACAGAATATCATCAACATCTAAAGATATAATCACTCTCTTATACTCAGCAATTATCAGGCCAGTAATCAAGTACAATGTCCCCTTTGGGATGTATCTCCCTCTCCAAACATATCACTCAACTAGAATACCCCAAAAGGTTCTTAAACAAAAAATTCACAAGATTAAAGTCCCCAAGCTACCTGGAGAGGCTGGAGATCTATCTCTTTATTCTGCGTCTTATAGACTTTGAGTGGAGATGTCTTTCTCACTTCCTGTGCTGTTATAGACTGATTTGCCCTGGACCTCCTGTTTCTCTACAAGTCTACTATCTTCACAAGTTCTAAAGCCAAAGATTTAAATCTTAGCCAACAGATAAACAAAATACAGTGAAGGGACAGATTTATAACCCAGTGCTTTCCAAACTTCTGGAATAAACTCTCCTTGCATTTTAAGTCATGCAACTCACTATCTTCTTTCAAGCATAAACTAGATGTCTGGATAGGTATCCACAAATTTAATCCAAGACTGACTGCTATGGTCCTCTTGGACAAAGGAGGTGTGCCATGAGGGAGGGTAATTGCAAGGTATGAATGATCATAGGTCTCAGTGGACTTGGAATATCTTTGAATCTAGAAAAGTAACAACAGTGTCATTCTTAAGGGGTATGTCATATCAGTTGTTTTTGAGGAATTATTTACTTTACTAGAGTGGACTATGTTATATTTTTGAAATTTAGTTTGAGGTCAATGCCCTTGCACCAATAACTTGCATAATTCATCCCATCTTGGTGTACCTTCAAAATCAGTGGGTGTTCAAATAACAACCACTTTTTTATAGAGCCATTAATGAATTTGCTCGTGATATAAGCTTGTAAATCAGAGAAATAAAGCCAAATAGAAAGAAAGCCAGCACTAAGTTGTGAGGTACCCAGTATCAGTGGCAGGTTTGAATTCATAATCAGATGTTTGTTTTCTGACTGCTTCCTTAAGTTCTTTGCTAGTAAAGTGCCCTCTTGGGCTGGGGAGTATGTGATCTAATATAATAACTTTGCATTTTCTTCCTTTTATTTTGGAGTTTATTGATATGAGTGCACCATCATAATGTTTTTTTTTATTAACTAAATATTTGGTATGGGTCGTTACTTTTCTGCACATGACTATTTTGGTGAGAAATAAAGGCTTTGACTCTGTTTATGGGATACTTTAAGTAGGGCTGCAGTGGATATTATTTCAATCACTATGTAGCTGCATGATGTTTGCTTTTGTAAAGTTCTTGTGCACTGAAGAATTTGTATGGGGGTCCCCTCAGTATTATATATGAACATTACCAATTTGTTGTCTGATTTCATGATGGAAGATGATACCTGTAGAGCTGTATGAGAGGGATCAATAAGTAAGGATGATGGACCCAATTCAGAAATGTTACTGAAAGTGGACATGAGGTGGACACCTCACAGTGACCATTTCTGATTCAGAGACAGCCCTACTATGGTGCTGTAACATGAAGATGTGCATCACTGTAGTGGGCTGCCCTGTGGCCACTCTAAATGCTAATGAGGAATTTCAGGGGAAAAGGAGCTCACTATCTTTAGTGATAAATGCATAGAGGACAGTATTGGCTTTGCAATAGATTCACAGAGGACCAACTACTTCCAGCCATACATTAAGAGAAGATGGTGTGTACTCAGTCAGTTCATTCACAGAGGACTAACAATCTTGACATATGCAATCACAGGGGATTATGTTTGTTTAACCAGTATATCCATAAGGAGACAATATCTTCAGTTATACATGCATAGGAGATAGTGTGCACAGGATGGTGTCTGCTCAGTCAGTCAGTGCACAGCTACAGGGACCAGCTATCTACAGCCATATATACACGGGGGATAATGTGCACTCATTCAAAACATCCACATGAGAGCTAATGTTTCCTGCCATGCCTACACAGGTGATGGTTTACTCTCATCCAGTACTTCCAAAGGGGGCCACTATTTTTGGTCATACCTACCCAGGGTATGGTGTTTTCCAAGCCAGTACATCCACAGGTTGCCCACTATCTTCAATCACACATACAAAGGGTATAATGTGTAATTAATCAATGCATCCAAAGAGGGATTGCTATTTTCAAGGCTTACATAGACAGGAGATGGTATGCTCAGTCAGTACATTGACAAGAGACTTGCTATCTTCAACCATATTTGCAAAGAGGATGGTGTGCACACAGCCAGTAAATCCACAGGATGCCCAGTATTTTCAACAACACTGTATACCTATGGGAGGATGTGTGCTCAACAACTGCATCCACAGGAGGCCCACTATCTTCAGAAATGCATACACCGGGGACAGTGTACATTCAATGAATACAGCCACAGGAGGACATCTTTAGCCATGCATTAAGAAGGGTTGGTATCTGCCCAACCAGTGCACACACATCAGGCACATTATCTTTTATAAAACATACACTGGGGATGGTGTGAACTCAACCTGTGTATTCATATGGGATCACCTATCTTCAGCCATGCATCCACAGAATGATGTGCATGTTCAACCAGTATATTGACAAAGGGTCCAGTATTTTCAGCCACACATACACAGTGGAAAGTGGATAGTTAACCTGTATCAAGCTCACTATCCTTCATCCATACATACAGATGGTGATTGCATGTGCTCACCCAGTATATCCTGTGTCTTTGATCATACATACGTACATAGTGAATGGTTTGTGCTCAACATGTACATGCATGAGGAGCCCACTATTTTCAGCCCTGCATACACAAACAGTGGTGTGCACTCAACCAGTACATCTGCAATGGCCCACTATCTTCTGCCGTATCTACACCGGGGGATGATGCACACTCAGGTAGTACATCTACAGAACTCACTCTCTTCCACCTTTATACTCTTTGACAGGCACTAGTTTCACTATGTTTTCTGAGATGATTTACATCTCATGGTATCTGGGTGGTTTCTTGACACTGTGCAGAGAAGTGGGCATCATCACCTTGTCCAGCCTCAGTGATTTATACATGCTGCCCTTTACTTCTTTCTTCTGTGAATGCATAATATCACCTTATAGTATAGTACAGAGGTTTAATATATATTGTCTGTACCTATGTAGGCACTTTGGCCTACTCTGGTAGTGGTAATCCATTACACTACCAATTTGTCTAGGTAAAAAGAATTTGCATCATGCCTATTTCTGTTAGTGTGTACCCACCAGTATAACAACTATGCATGTAAACCCATACTATATACTACTAATCTGGTCTGTCATTGAATGAGAAATGTGTGGAATGGGTTAGCCCAGTACTAGCATCCATAACCCTGCTGGGATAAATTCTGTTTCAACCCCTCTTCCTCCTAATGCAAGGAACTTTTCCAAATCTGTTAGTCTTATTGCCTGCTACTTTGCTTAGTGCAGTATGCCCTGTTTGAACATGATGAAAACAAAAATAGCCATCGCTAATATATGAAACAAGTAAAACTTTACAAACAACGAAAAAAAGAAGAAAACGGAGGCTACAAATCACGCCAGTCAGATAGGAATCAAATTTCTTTACTAAACTTGGTAAGCGCTTTCATGCAAAACGTTGCTTGCACTTCTTCAGACAAAGTTAAAATAAAACACATGACATTTTATATGCAAATACCTAAACCAAGCCCTAAATTAATTAATTGACTTGCCCTTAATTTAGTCAACAATTTCACAACAATAAACAACTAGTTTAAAGCTAAAGGCTCACAAGATGCATAAAAAATGTTATTCAACCATACCAACTACCTAAAACATATTTCTAAAATGTAGCTCATTTTTTGTACAAAACACCAAATAATTCATTATTCATTTTTATATATATTTATATGTATATATATATATATATATATATATTTATATGTATGTATACAAAATAAAAATGAAATAAAATACTTAATCATTTAAATATACTAAATAAATATTATTGTATATATGTAGAAATACTGTATATATAAAAAACCATCTATCTCTCCAGAGCTTTAATATTAAGCAAACATTTAATGGAACACATATCATTGATGCCTGGATAGGTATAAGCATTAGTTTTCAATTGCCAAAGGAGTTCACGTTCTTGCAACTTTAAATACCATGGCCCCCCTCTGGGATTTTTATCTACCTTTTCCACAATGTTAAACAGAAAACTATGGGAATTGTTGTCACTAATATGCTTAGCTAAAGCGTTCGATGGATTTTGCTTGGATATAGCGTATAGATGTTCATAAATTCTATTTTTTAATAATCTTTCTGTTTTACCAAAATAATAAGCCGGGCATTCTCTACACTTTGCAAGGTATACCACCCCCTGGCTCTCACAATTGTATTTACCATTGATATAATATTTAATGCCTCTAATAATAAAGGTGGAACCTGTCTGTATAAACCTACAAAATCTACATCTCCCACACTTGAACATGCCCTTATTGGCTTTATAAGTTTTAAGTGGGAATTCCAGTAGATTTTTTGTAGAGAGGGCCTTCTTATATACTATGTTCAATTTAGGACCTAATAAGGAATGTAATTTTCTATCTTGCATGATAAATTCCCAATTGTTTTGTAAAACACATCTAACATGTGAGGCATAGGGATTAAATTGTGTCAAAAAACTGATGTTATAGTTGGTTTCAGTTTTACTGCTGTTTTCACCTTCTAAATTATTATTATCCAACTGAATATCTTGACTTATATTGTCAAAAACCGTATTTGTTCGTTTGAAAATAGGCCCAAGCAATCCAACCTTCCTTTTGTTGTTAACTTCAACAAAAACTACATTTAACAGTTTGTCCGGATACCCTCTATTGTTAAACATTTCCCAGAGCTTCCAACATTCCTCCTCGAATGCTTCATCCGTGGAACACATTCGGGAGGCACGGACAAATTGTCCTTTAACCACCCCTTTCTTTTGATGGTAGGGGTGGCAGCTTGTGAAATGTAGGAAAGAGTTGCTATATGTAGGTTTCCTATATATTTTGGTAGAAAAAGTGTCTTCTGCTATATCCTTATTGATGTTAATATCCAAAAAATGAATGGATGTGTCACCAATTTCATAAGTAAATTCCAAAAAAGAAGTAAAGGAATTCATTTCACTAATTAGCTCTATAACTTCGTCCCGTGTACCATTAGCTATCATTAGAATATCATCCTGATAGCGTGTGTACCACACTATGATTTTCTTAAATAAATCATGAGGAAAGAGGAATGTCCGCTCCCAAAAGGCCATTACTGTGTTGGCAAAACTACAACCAACCGGCGAACCCATCGCTACCCCTGTTTGCTGTAAGTATATGTCCTTTCTGAACATAAAGTAGTTATTCGCTAAAATAATTTCCAAAATGGAAATAATTAAATCAACATCCTTCCCTGGACACTTTTTTGCTAGCAAAAATTCACGGACCCATTCAAGACCTGTTACATGGGGGATAACAGTATATAAGTTCTTAACATCTGCTGTCACAAATATTAAATCAGCTTTAAAAGGATTTGTAGCCTCCGTTTTCTTCTTTTTTTCATCGCTAATATATATTTGCCAGTAATATAAATTGATCTATTCACAAATACATGTATTCACTGTATACATACCTTATACATTGTGCTACAGTACCTGCAATATTTCTCCCTCAATGGTAGTCTATACAATATTCTACTTATATTACATGTTTAAGCTGTCAGGCAGAATATTCACATTTTGAGGGCATTTATACTACAGTATCACATACGATTTCTTGACATAAGATAGCTGATAAAATAGTCTGGTGACACTGCATGGTAAAACCTATTCCACCCACACAGCATATTAACTGTTGGTGTGGTAACAGAATCATACAGGTTAATAGGTGACGGAGAATAAACCATTGTGTTACAGACATACATAACCCTAAGAAACATGGCTTCTTCTCCATAATACCTGTAATATTTAAGAAATAGTTTGAATGAAAAACATATACCTTACCAGGAAATATGCATATCTATAGTTGTGGGAAGTTTCTCAATGGTAAACACAATACTACATGACTCACAGAATTCTAGACACTAAAATGGTGACTCCAAACTAAATTCCACAACTTAAATCCCTTTTGCATTCTAAATAGGCAAAAATGAAACTTCCTATCATGAATGAGTATGAAACTGATAAATTCTACTTCTGTGCAACACAGTCATTATCGGCAACACATATATGATCACCTTCTCTCATTCTTGCATTCTGAAGACTGTTGCAAGATGAAGATTCATGTACACATCCTGCCCAACTGAGCAGTGAAGGTTTGTGTAGGTCATATGTGTGAATACAAGATGTTGCCATTTTGGTAGTTTATTTATTGACATTTGATTACAGGGAAAGTCCAAATGGTTAGGAGCCCATTTTTAGCAGATGTCTAGGGAGAAAATCTCCAAAGTACTAGAAAACATTTAAGAAAACTAATTTTAGTATTTAAAAATGATACAAAACACAAGTACAGTTTAAATAATTATACCATACTGGACATAATATGAAAACATTAGTTAGGAATAGATACAAGTTATAGGACAATGACTTAATAGTTAGAGAAATTTTAGACAGTTTATAGAGAAATTATAAAGGTAAGTTGTATAATACAAACAGGAATTGCAATATGAAGTGAGAGAAAAGCAGGCTTATGGTATATTTAGAGAGAAATCCAGGGAAGAGAGAGACTGATAGAAGTAAGGAAGTGAGTGAAGAAGGGAGAGTAAGGAGATATAAGGTATGTAGAGGTATTTGTTCACATTTAGAGTCTATCCTAGTGATGAGAAAGAACAGAGCCAGCATTTGGCTAGGAACCCTTTCAAAGTCAAAGTCAAAGTAAACTTTATTGTCATTTAGAACTGCGCATAGTGCAGCTAAATGAAATACTGTTGCTTTGGTCTCAGTGCAAGAAACATACATATATACAGTTACTATTTAGTAATACTAGGACAGACACTTACAGACAATACATGTAAAAAAATTCAGGGTGGGTTTGAAAGATGTGAGGGAGGGTGTTGACCTGATGGATACAGATAAGGAGTTCCAGGCCTTAGCAACATGGTACAAGTACAGACAATGCCTAGCAGAACTGATAGGTTTGTGGACAGAGATACATTTTTGGTCACTAGAGCATAATGATTGACAGGGAGTCTGATGCCCGTGCACTGGCCCAGTAATCAAGGAGCCTAAATCCTCATGTACATTGGGGGATGACAAGTACATACACAGTAAAGTAGAATCTCCTGTAAGAGCACACAGAGATCACAGTCAGTCTGGGGCTGGTTTCTCCCTTTCTCTCCAGATCCCCAATAAGACTCCCCACTTGCACAGCTATAGGGTTCAGATCTCAACCTAGTGGTCAAGCTAAAACTTCTAGTACCCTCTCTGTCCAACCAGTGCTTTGTGTCCCTGCCCAAGTAGCTGACACACACACACACACACACACACACACACACACACACACACACACACACACACACACACACACACACACACACACACATTTGAGATCTGAGTTATATACACACACACAGATGCTCCTGGGGAAGGCTGGCATAGGTTCTCGAGCTATGCCCCCTTTCTTCCCAGACTATAAGATAGCACCGACTGCCACCAACCACTACTATCAGCTACTATAAGGCCCTTCCCAAAGGGTGCCCAATTTCACTGGGTAATATTACTGTTATCCAAATAGGAAGTGTGACGAACAGCAAGACTATTGGAGTGGCTTGGACACTATCACCAAATGCATGAAAGCACTCTAGAGCTTAAATTATCTCTACACAAAATAGCTACAGTTGAAAGGTATAAAAATATTTAATAATAAATAATAAAAACACAAGACAAATCTCATCAATTCAACACAGTGTTAATCAAGAGTTCAGAAATCACAGGAAACTTTAAAACAATATTGTAGGATAGTCTAACATAAATATAGAAAATAGCTAGACTAATCTGGCTAAATTCCTATCTAACTCTAAGAGAAATCACTATTCTGAATACTACTTACATACAGAGCAAGGAAATGCGGGTGAGTGGATGTTCTTACTAGATCCAAAACAAGATACAAAATGCTCAATCTTTCTCTCTGAGAAAGTCTTAAATTGATAATACACAATACTGCTAAGTCATTTCATATTACATCATTTTTATCACTTCTCCTTTAGTTCCCAGGCTAAGAGAAACTCACAATTTACATTTCTTTCTACGCTGCACCTGGCTAGTAAGCCACAGCAATAAAGGGCACTTTACATGTAAAATCTAGCAGCCATCTCTGTCTCAATAACAATAGAAAGAATTTGCTAGCCCAGATATCCTGTCTCCAAGCTTGAGATCAAACACAGTTGTAATTCTTTACTTGGAAGCTTTCTTCCAGCATGGTGCACTGTGGTTACATTTTTGAAGTTCTTACATTTAGTCTTCTTACATTTGTAAAAACAAGCCAGGGGACTATTTTAATATTGACAAATCACATAGAATTATCTACAAAGTTCTATCTGGCTCGGCTGGCAGCCCCTCAGTTTTTCACATCCCCCCCCCAAGAACTCAAGCTAGTTTTTCAAGTGTCCCTTAAGAAACATTGCTTGAGAGGGTTGAGTCTATCTGGGTATACCTTACCTCATTCCCTGTCTTCAGAGCCCATCTGCTTTGATGTTGCTAACCCCACTGCAGTGATGCACTGACATATCATATGCTTGCAACCCTAGGCTACATCTTAGCAACTTGGCAATTTGCTGGCTGGCTCGGTGTAACCATGTTAGGAGATTGTGATCTGTAACTACAGTGAATTTCCTTCCATACAGATAAGGCTGAAGTTTCTGCAGTGCTCACACTATGGCAAGACACTCCTTTTCTACAGCTGCATAGCATTCCTCCCTGGGTTGGAGTCTACAACTGAGATAAATCACTGGGTGCTCTTCTCCCTCTGAAGAAATCTGGTTAAGTACAGCTCCCACCCCATGGTTTCAAGCATCCACCTGCACAACATATTCTTTGCTGTAATATGGACTGGCTAACACAGGGGGTCCTTCCAAAGCTTCCTTAAGCTTCTGAAATGCCTGCTCACATGTTATGGTCCACACTACCTTATCTGGCCAGTTTTTCATTGTCAGGTCTGCGAGGGGAGCAGCTATTGTACTATAACTGGGGACGAACTTTCTGTAGTACCCTGCTGTTCCTAAGAATGCCATTACCTGCTTTATGGTAACAGGTGCAGGCCATGCCTGAATGGCTTCCACTTTAGCAGGTTCTGGCCTGATATTACCACTCCCCACTCTATGTCCCAGGTAGGAGACCTCTGCCATACCCACCTGACATTTGCTGGACTTAATGGTCAACCCTGCCTTCTGTAGTCTGCCCAGCAACTCCCTGACATGCTGAAGGTGCTCTTGCCAGGAATGGCTGTAGATGGCAATATCATCTAAATAAAAAAGGGAAACCCCTCCTGCTCCTGCTACAATATGATCTACCAGCCACTGGAAATTCGCTGGGGCATTTTTCATCCCAAAGCACATCTTTGTGAACTCATACAAGCCAAAAGGAGTCACAAAGGCTGCCCTCTCTCTAGCACTGGGAGTCAAAGGCACCTGCCAGTAACCCTTGGTAAGATCTATGGTGGTAATATACTTAGTCCCACCCTGTTGCTCTTGGGCCTCATCTTTCCTAGGCATGGGGTAAGCATTTGACTCTGTGAGACTATTTAATTTCCTGTAGTCCACACAGAACCTGGTGCTACAATCCTTCTTTGGCACCAGCACCACTGGGGAGGCCCAGGGACTGTTGGACTCTTGAATTACTCCTAGTTCCAACATCTCTTGTATCTCCTCCCTCAGAGTCTGCTTGATTCCCTCAGGCACCCTATAAGGGGCTTGCCCAATAGGCCTTTGGGGTCCTGTATCCACCTGGTGCTGCACCAGGTGGGTGCACCCTGATTTCCCAGTGAACATGTCCCCAAACTTCGGGAACACTGCTCGGATTTCTCAAACCTGGGTAACAGATAGCTGCTGGGACATTGCTACCCCTTCCACTGAGGTGTCAGTCTGAGCTTCACTGAGGAGATCAGTCACCAGATATCCCTCAGACTCCTCCTGCAATCCACTGTGAATACTCAGCACAAGGGCCTCCCTATTATGGTAAGGTTTTGTCATGTTAACATGGTAAAATTTGTGCCCCTGCCTCCTGCCTAGCAGTTCTACCATGTAGTTAACATCACTGACATTCCTTACCACCTTATAGGGTCCCTCCCAGGCTGCTTGCAGCTTGTTGTGTCTGACAGGAATGAGAACCATTACCTGCTGCCCTACAGCATACTCTCTAGCTCAAGCATTTCTGTCATACCAGACATTTTTCTGTTGTTGGGCTTCTGGCAGGTTCTCCTGGGCCAAGCCCATGAGGTCCTGAGCCTTGTCCTGAGGTTTAGGACATATGCCACAACAGACTCCTTGTGAGATTCACACTCACCCTCCCACTCATCTCGAATTAAGTCTAGAGACCCCCTCGCCCTATGTCCATATAACAATTCAAAGGGTGAAAAAACTGTGGATTCCTAGGGAACCCCTATGTAAGCAAACAACAGATGGGGAAAATATTTGTCCGACTCCCTCTTAAAGTGGTCTGCAAATGCCCATAGTATGGACTTGAGTGTAGAGTTTAACCTCTCAACATGACCATTAGTCTGGGAATGGTAGGGGGTGGTCTTAAGGTGAATTACCCCACAGTACTTCCACAGACAAGCCAGGAGGTCTGAAATGAAATTGGCACCTCTTTCAGTCAGTATTTCTTTTGGGAAACCTAATCTGCTGAAAATCTCTAACAAAGCATTTGCCAACTTTTCTGTCTCAATGGAGCACAAGGCCACTGCCTCAGGGTATCTTATAACATAATCTACTACCACTAGGATATACTTTTTCCGCTATGGAACTTGGGGTACTCAGAAGCCCCACAATATCCATAGCTAACCTGTGAAATGGCTCCTCAATCACAGGCAAAGTCATCAAAGGAGCTCTTACCTTGTCTCCTGCCTTGCCTACCTTTTGGCCCTGCTCACAGGTCATGCAGTACCCTGTTACATCTCTGGAAATTCCAGGCCAATAGAAGTTCTGCATAATACATCTATTTGTATGTTTTATGCCCATATGACTTGCAAAGGGAATATCATAGGCTATGGCTAGAAGTGCCAGATGGTAGGTTCTAGGCAATACCAACTGCTGTATCATCTTACCTTCTAGCCCCCCCCCCCCCCACAGGGGTCCACTCTCCATACAGTAACCCATTGTCCCAGTATACAGATTCCCCCTTCCCTTGAGAATCAGGCACCTCACTAACTACCTGCCTCACACCTTGTAATATAGGGTCTGAGAGCTGAGCCTGACTCAACTTTCTATTAGTAACCCTTCCCAGCTCCCCTTCCACAGGAAGTCTGGTATCCTCTGATAGAGGTTCCCCACTGTCAGCCTGGGTACTACTACTTACCTCTACCCTTCCAGTCACTCTGTCCAAGTGAACATCAGTACCCACAAGCAGCTGTGGCTCACTTTCAGTCTCACTGCTACAGGGTAGGTCCCTCCCTGAAGTAACCACTTCACCAGTCCTGGCTGCAAGTAGCAGTCTGTCTGGGTCTCCCCCAGGCTACTAGACCCACATACTTGTCTCCAAGCCTGACTGTGTGTAACTGCATGAGCACATGGTACTGCATTATCAAAATTATTCCCTGTTAGGACATCTGCAGGGATATCCTCAAACACATCTACTAGCTGGCTTCCTTTTACACCCTCCCAGTCAAGGTGACCCTAGCCAAAGGTATTAGGAATGGAGACCCTCCTAAAGCTCTGAGTGGAGTATATTGCCCAGGCAAGTAGTGCTCCTCTGTAACCACTGCAGGCTTCACAGTGGTTATGTCAGAGGTTGTGTCTCTCTTAGCAAAGGTTTCTTTGTCATACAATATGACAGGATATAACTTCTTGCGGTAGCTTGGTACCCTTGTTGTCTCAAGACTACCTACTGTTGGCTTTTTGTCTTTTCCACTTACTGGTTCACTCACCTTTTGTTCCTCATCTTGCCTCCATGGACATCTATATGCCACATGGCCCCACTGGTTGCATTCAAAACATTTAACCCTAGGTCCTGGATGTGTACCTGGACTAGTGGCTTCCCCTGCTACTGGAAGATTCTGTTGGTGCAGTCTGGGATGCCCACTAAGGGGTTCCTTTATATCCATGAGCAATACTTGGGGTCCCTTTCCTGTGCAGGGATGCCCTGATTGCTAGGTATAGGTATCCCTTTTTCCCCAACTCATCTGAAGTAGCATATTGTCTATCAGCTAACCAGATCCTCATGTCCTTAGGCAAAGTGCTAAGGGCTTGTTCCTTCATCAAAAGGTCAGCCAGCCCTTCAAAAGAGGTGACCTGCCATCCACTCACCCACCTATGAAAATAAGTGCTCAGTTCAGCAATATACTCACACACATTTTCATCTGCCTTGCGTCTATGCACACAAAACTTTTTCCTATAAGCTTCAGGTGTTAGCTTAAAAAATTCTAGCAAACAAGTCTTTACAGCATTATAATTTAAGAAATCTTGTCAGACATTTTGGATAAAATAGTTACAGCTTTACCATGGCATAAGGGGGTCAGGAACCATACCCAGAGCCTTTGGTCTACATCATACTGTTTACATGCCCTCTCAAACATGTGATTATCCCCCTCTGTAAACTGTGGAAGAAATTTACTGACCTTTGTTCCTTCTGGGATTTGGTTACTCCCTTCCCCATTACCTCTATGACTCTGGTGAAGAATCAGCATCTCCTTTTCATGTTGTCTCTGCCCCACCTTCTCCACAGATTCCATTTCCAAATGCCTGGCCTCGAACTCAAGTCTTTTTAGCTCCAGACGGATTGTTAAGTCCTCTGTAGAAAGGTTGAGCTGTCCATTCTCTGTGTGTTGTACATCTCCATGGCCAGTCTGATCATCCTGGCTGCTATTCTCTAATGCAGCTGTGACCAAAGCTGCAGTCATGTCTGCCTTAGTCAGCTTTCCATGCACCAGTTCTTTAGCCTGGCACATCTCAGCCAACTGGCTCCTAGTCAGTTTGCCATATTCCTCTGCTGACATGCTTGCCTGTTCTCCCTGGCTAACATTTGTAAAAACAAGCCCATGGACTACTTTAATGTTTACAAATTACATAGAATTATCTACAATAATTTATCTGGCTAGGCTGGCAGCCCTTCAGTTTTTCACAGGCAGCACAGTTGTGTAGAACGTTATTTAGTGTTGGACAAGCAGATGGATGATTTTAATTTTATAGGTGGTAAGAAGCTGTATATGTTAATTGATGGGGTAGTTCTAGCCAATTTATGCTTTTTGTGCTATACAGTGGTGGGGTTCTGAACAGGGTATTTGCTGTATATTTTGCAACTTTGTTATAGTATTTCTCGAGTTTTGATTTTTGTGATGCCTGAAGATTAGTAAGGATGGGGGCATCTCAAAGAAGAGTGGGGAGGAGATAAGTATCGGCAAGTGTAGCTTTAGTTGCATTGGTGATAAATTTTTCCTCTATAAAGCATCCCTATTTTTGATGAGTTTTTCTTATGCAATTTTTGTAAATGCGGGTCAAATTTAAGATTACCATGCACTATCAACCCTGATAATTTGCTATGAGTCGTGACTTCAGTTATCAAGAGAGAAGAATTTAAAGTTTATTTTTTCGTGGAATAGGGATTTGGGGGAAAAAAAGTATTTTATTAGGGTTGAGCATGAGTTGTGAGTTCTAAAGTTATGTTTCAGAAAGCTTCCTGAGTAATTTTTTGGAGGTGTGCTACATTGTCAGATGAACAAATGAGTGTGGAGTCATCTGCATACTGTATTAGGAAGGGTGTTGGTGAGAATATTAAAGAGGAGGGGACCAAGTAAAGATCCTTGTGATATACTGTTGATCAATGGGTGGTATGGATAGAGGGTTGAGTGCCATTTTATTGACTGATTCCTATTGGATAGATAGTTTTTGAACCGTAGAAGGATGAACTGAGAGAGACCTATTGAGGACATTTGAAGTAGACATTTGCTGTGACAAACTGTGTTCAAGGCTTTAGACAAGTTTAGAAATAAGGATGAGACTAGTTTGCTATTATCTCTAGCTTTATTGACAGTATCTATATAGGTTAGAAGTGCAGAGCAGTGATACTACTATGGGAAGGACATAATCCATGTTGTGTGGGGGATAGGAGTTCTTCCTGCAACAGATAGTCTAGCAATTGTTTTTAAATACATTTTTCAAGTATTCTGGAGAAGGAGAATAACATTGCTACAGGTCTAAAGTTAGTAAAGCCTGTTGAATTTCCTCCTTTATACACAGGGATGATGTGTGCCTTTTTCAACAGAGAGCAAACATGGGATTCCTGGATTTACTTATTTGTAAGAACTGAGACAGGGTAGTCAGTGCTATCAGCTGCTGTTTTAAGGTATTCACTTGTTAGGTCATCAGCAGATGTATAGCATGGTTTGAGGTTGTTTAACACTAATTTTATATAGGATGTGGGCTCAGGTTTGAAGGTGAAAGTGGATATGGTGATACCTGGCTGCTGGGCAGGGTTATGATTAGATGTTGGGGATCCTTGGTTAGAGATGCAATACCTTCTTTGAAATAAGAGTTGAATAACTAACTAGCCTGATCTTCAAGGCCATGGAACAGATTGTCATGGACCTCGTTAACAAGGACATTGGCAACCTCCAAACACTTGATTCCACACAGTTTGGCTTCATCAAGGGGAGGTCATGTCTGCTAAATTTGATCGACTTCTTTGAGACAGTCATCAAAGCCATAGACGAGGGGAAGATGGTGCACACCACCTACCTTGACTGGGCCAAAGCCTTTGACACTGTTTCCCACTTGGGCATAATAGACAAACTTTCTCAAATAGGCATCAATTCATATATTACCAGACGGGTAGCAAACTGGCTCACTGATAGAACACACCTAGTCAAAATAGGGGAAGCCACCTCAATCAGTATACCCCTAACAAGTGGCATACCCCAGGATTTGGTCTTGGGGTTTCTGTTATTTGGGGTATACTTTTCTGAGGTGCATACCAAAACCACTGGGCTATGGCTGACCAAGTTTGCAGATGACTGCAAGCTGGATGCTGTCATTGATTCCCCTAGTGATGTGGACATCGTCCAAGAGAGTTAAACTCAAATGACTGTTGCCAGAAACATGGCCTCAAGCTGAATACAAAAAAATGCAACATCATCCCCTTTGGGGAGAGTGACGTCCCCACAAATTATCACATTAATAACAATGTCTTAAGCATGCAATCAGTTGTGAGGGATTTGGGCACCCAGGTTGATAGCATCCTGACTTTTGATCACCATGTTGCTTCTGTTGTACGGAAAGCCTTCTACATGGCCCACCTCATAAGTAAGGGCATCTCATCCAGGGACACGGAGGTCATAACATCTCTGTATTCTTTCATTATAAGTCCCATTATTGAGTACAATGTCCCTTTTGGCATGTACCTCGCAAAGCACATGCAGCAGCTGGAAAGACCACAGAGGTGTTTCACCAGGAAAATCCAGGGCCTCAAACATCTAACATACACAGATAGGCTAAAAGCCCTATCCCTCTCCTCAGTTTCATACAGACTCCTCAGAGGTGACCTCTGTCTAGCATACAAGGTGATCACGGACCCCGCCTTGATGAGACTGCTGCATATCCACAAGTCAAGCTCTGCTTGAGTAACTCGCATGCAGGGCCTCAACCTGGTCTGTGACATCAACAAGACTTGTTGGCGGGACAGATTTGTGTCCTAGAGACTCCCCCATCTATGGAATAGACTCCCTCTCCACATCAAGCAGAGTACCTCTTTAACCCTTTTTAAGCACAACCTTGATAATTGGATAGGAAACAGAAAATATACTGCTGGGATTCTACCCGTGTCCCTGCTAGACAGGGGCATCGGGTGCTGATTTGTCTAAACATGGGCTAAAGTCTTGGCTAGGCTCATAAGGGCCTCAGGGCCAATAGCCTAGTAACCTCCTATGATCCTATGATCCTATAATCCTATGAAGTGTATTGTGCTTTCAAGTGATGAGCTATTGGGAGAGGGGTTAGGGTTGAATTTAGGACTGGGATGCAAGATTTCCTTAATTGCTGTCAAAAATGTTTTAAGGTGGCATTTACTATTATTCAGAAGGTTATTATAGTATAGTTTTTTGTCTTCATTAATTTGCTTTTTAGTATGATTGTAAAACATTCTGAAGTTTTCTATATTGTGGTGTTTTATATTTTTGCCATTCTTTCTATGTTTTTTCGCTTTCCTGCTTTAGCATTCTACTCGTTTTGGATAGCAAAATTGCATTATTTGTTTCTAGTCTCTTTCTTTTAGGAGGTGCAAGGCTATTTAGAATATTCAGGAAAGTTGTACTGAATTTATAGGTTCATAGGTTGGTACTAGGCTATTGGCCCTAGGGCCTATACAAGCCTAGCCATAGCAGTTCCCTGGCTGTTTCTTCCCACAGTATTTACTTCTCTGGACCCCTGTCTAGCAGGGTGACTGACATGATCCCCGGGGTGAATTTCCTACCTCCCATCCAATCATCAATGTTCCTTTTGAAGAGGGCCAAAGAGGTGCTCTGCTTGACATGTATGAGCAGTTTATTCCAGATTCTGGGGAGTCTCCAGGTCAGGACCCAATCCCTCCAGCATGGTTTGTTCATTGTGATGACAAGGTTTAGATCCCTGGAGCATGTGTCTCTAAGGGATTGGGATTTCTTTATGTGTAGCATGTCCAACAGCTCTGGGTTTGACATGTCCTTGTATGTTAAGCAGAGATCGCCTCTGAGTAGACGATATGCGACAGAGTATAGGTGGAGTTTTTTTAGATGGTCAGCATAGGGCATCTGTTTAGGCCTGTGATTCTTTTAGTTTGGTATTACTGCGGCCTTTCCAGTTGTTGCAGATGTCTTGAGAGGTACATACCAGATGGGACATTGCATTCTATAATGGGTCTAATGAGGGATGAGTACAGCGGGACAATGACCTCCGTTTTTCTGGTTGAAAATCCCTTAGTGATGAGATGTGCCCCATAGAAGGATTTCCTGACTGTTGTAGTGATGTGGTTATCAAAGGTGAGACCACTGTCCACCTGTGTCCCTAAGTCTCTTATCACACTTTCAGTGTTTAGTGTACTGCCACCTATGTGGTAATTCACAGGTACATGTTTTTTCCCAAAGGAGATAACTATACATTTCGTGGCACTGAGCTTGAGCCCATGGCTCTGGCACCAAGCATCTGTTTCTGTAAGGCCCTTTTGTAGAATATCTACATCATTTGGGGATTCAATAATGGCTCCCAGTTTGCAGTCATCTGCAGACTTTGTTAGCCAGAGTCCCTTAGTGTTGGTCTATACTTCAGAGAAGTAGATGCCAAACAAGAGCGGTCCCAGGACTGAACCCTGAAGTACTCCACTTGTCACTTGTCTGGAGCTGGATTTGGAGTCGGCTACTTTTACAGTGCAGGTTCTGTCAGTAAGCCAGTTGGCAACCCATCGAGTGACGTAGGGATTAATGCCCAGCTTAGTAAGTTTATCTATGATTCCAGAGTAGGGGATGGTGCCAAAGCCTTGGCAAGGTCCAGATAGGCTGTGTGGACCACCTTACCCTTGTCCACAGCTCTGGAGACTGATTCAAAGAAGTCAATCAGGTTCAGGAGACAAGATCGGCCCTTCACAAACCCAAACTGTATGGAGTCCAGTGTTTGAAGTTTGCCAATGTCTTTGTTTATAAGTTCCATGATAATACATTCCATGGCCTTGCAGATCAGGCTTGTCAGACTGATGGGGCGGTAGTTCCCGGGATCCAAGGTGGATCCCCCCTTGTGAAGTGAGATAACTGTAGCTGTGCGCCACTCGGTGGGCACGAAGCCTGAGGTGAAGCTATGATTAAGCATGACTCTTAGGTGAGGTGTTAGTTCATTTTGTAGTTCATGTAGTACACACCCTGGGATGTTGTCTGGTCCCATGGATGCTGTATTCCTAGCTTTGGAGAGTGCATTTTTTACCTGTGTGGCCACTATTACCAGAATTTGACAATATTTACAGCATAATCTAACGTAAGGATTTTTAGGAAGTTCCAGTTAATAGATGATAGGTTAATAATGAACATTTCTATGTTAAACATGCAAAGGTTGCATGTTGTATTCTAAACATGCTGTTTAATTGGATATGTGAGATGTCTGGTTGTATAAACCAAAACAGTCAGACATTGTACCGGAGGAGCTCTATTTGCTAGGGTAGTTGTATTTGCTAGAGTCTGAAACTAGGATCCAGTCTAATAGGGAATTTGATGTCTTCTTATAATGTGTGGGTCTATTAATTAGTGGTGTGAAACCAAATAAGTTTGTGCTAGATGTCAGGGAATTATAGTTCATGTCCAACCAACTGACATTTATATCACCTAGTAGTAATTTTTCTTGTGGAATTGTTATGGATATCCAGTGTAGGATATATTCCAGTATAGCTGTATTATCACCAGGAGAGATATAAAGAATAGTTATGCAAATGTGTTTATAATTATTTAATTTCAGGAAGGTAATAAGCAACTCTGCTGACATGAATTTAGATATTGTTTTTTTGAAAGGGGAAATGTGGTAGTTGTTGGGAAATATTAAAACAAAACTACCACCTTTCCTCATTATATGGTCATTACTGATGATATTATAGCTGGGAGGTGTAATTTTGAAGTTGTTTATTCTGGGGTTAAACCAAATTTCATTTACAGTGAAACAATCATACTCATGTTGGATAATCCAGGTATGTAGTCCTGCAATTTTGTTTCTTATGCTTCTAACTTTTAACAGCAACTTTGTTTCTTACGCTTCTAACTTTTATGGCAGCAAAAGTTGGATTACTGGGTCTGGGGGTTGACTGTTTTTAGGGTTAGAGTAGTGTCTGGAAGAGAACTGAGTTGATGTTTATTGTGAAAGGTGGGCTAGGATTGGGGTAACTGTCTCCTCCTTGAAGGATTTTGGTATATTGGGGAATTATTGATAGTTGATTTTGCAGAGTATTTTTCCACTTCATTTTATTTTGGTTTGAGGTGAAATGGAATTAATCAGTCTATATTTGGAGTAAAGGTGAGCATCATTAAATAGGTCTGGTGCGATGTGAGGAGAGTATAGGGAGGAACTATGAAGAGGTGGCTAGGACAAAGTTGGAGATGTGTTGAGCACTATTATAGAGTCATGGTAGGATGAGAAATGGCTCAGTAGCAGGTGAAGAATACAGGAAAAGCTGAGGAGTGGCATCATTAAGTAAAGTGAGCTGTATGTTATAGTATTTAGCTGCCTCATCTAGGCCAGTCAGACCATTTATCCATAATCTTGACTCTACCGTACACTGCTGTTAGAAGAAAAGACAAGATTACTACAGAGATTGTTAAAATATGGCCTGAAGGTGCACTCTCGCAACTACAGGACTGCTCTGAAAGAACTAACTGGGACATTTTTGAGGATCAGGATCTGGAAGTGTACACATGAGTGGTACTCTGCTACATAAGACCATTTATCCATAATCTTGACTCTACCGTACACTGCTGTTAGAAGAAAAGACAAGATTACTACAGAGATTGTTAAAATATGGCCTGAAGGTGCACTCTCACAACTACAGGACTGCTCTGAAAGAACTAACTGGGACATTTTTGAGGATCAGGATCTGGAAGTGTACACATGAGTGGTACTCTGCTACATAAAAACCTTTATTGACAATGTCACTGTCAGCAAGCACATTCTTGTGAACCCTAATCAGAAGACCTGGGTGACAAAGGAAGTCAGATTTCTTCTCAAGCACTGCAATACAGCCTTCAGGTCAGGCAGCAGAGTCCTTTACAATGTGGGTAGGGCTAACCTAAAGAGAGCCATCAGAAAGGCTACAGCAGCTTATAAATGGAAGATAGAAGACCACTTCACCAACAAGGACCCACGACGACTATGGCAAGGTGTTCAGCACATCACCAACCATAAAACCAGTAACTCTATGGCTGTTAATAGGGAGGCCTCAATGGCAGAGGAACCTAATTATTTCTTCACCCATTTTGAGGTGGAAACAGCAGAAACAGTCACACCTAGGCCCCAGCAGATAGGCCATAGCAGTCTCACATCATCTATATCAATCTCCTACAACCACACCTTCACAGTACAAAAACATGATGTAAGACGTGTGATCAAAGCAGTTAATCCAAGAAAGGCTGCTAGCTCTGATGGACTGATGGGATGGATGCTGATAGAATGCATGGGCCAGTTATATGGGGTCTTCAAAAAGCTCTTCAACCTGTCTCCAAGTCTACTATTCCATCTTGCCTGAAGTCAACTACGATCATTCCACTGCCAAAGAACCTGTCATCAGTAGTTTCAATAACTACTGTCCAGTGGCACTAACTCCAGTTATCATGACGTGTTTTGAACAACTGGTTCTACAACACATCAAGGACAGTCTCCCAGTTATCTCGGATACACACCAGTATACTTACAGAGCAAATAGATCTACAGAAGATGCCATCTCCACTGCCTTACACACTACACTTTGCCATCTTGAGCAGCAGGGGAGCTATATGTGGATGCTCTTTGTAGGCTTTAATTCAGCCTTTAACACAGTTATACCCGATAGACTGGTCACTAAATTCACTGGACTCAGACTTTCAGTACCTGCCTACCACTGGATTAAAGACTTTTTGACAAACCATCTGAGTATGGATAGACTAGGCCCAGACCTCTCCTCCACTCTCAGGCTAAACACTGGTGTCCCAAAAGGCTGTATGCTGAGCCCCCTTCTGTATACCCTTTACAGCCACGACTGTGTCCCCTCTCATTCTACCAATACCATCATTAAGTTTGTGGATGACACCACAGTGGTTGGACTTATCTCAGGAGGAGATGAGACAGCATATAGATATGAAGTTCAAAGACTGGCTGCATGGTATATTGAGAACAACCTTGCACTGAATGCTGCCAAAACAAAAGAACTCATAATAGATTTCTGTAGGCACAAGGCAGATCACAAACCAATATACATCAATGAATACTATGTGGAAAGGATTCCTGCCTTCATGTTTCTAGTTGTATATGTGGCAGGAGATCTCTTTTCATCCATAAATACCACAGAGGCAGTCAAAAAGGCACAGCAGAGACTTCATATCCTGAGGATCTTCAGGAAAAACAATCTGCAAGAGAAGCTGCTAGTGTCTTTTTACTGCTGTCTTGTTGAAAGTGTGCTGACATACTGCATTTTCAAGTGGTATGCCAACAGCTAGGTGGCAGACAGGAAGGCCCTTCAAAGGAACATTAACTCTGCCCAGAAAATCAGTGGCTGCTCCTTGCCCTTTCTGGAGGAACTTTTCAGCTCTGGCATTCTCAGCAATACAACCATCACCTTGAAAGATCATTCCCACCCTGGACATCACCTGTTTGAGCTGCTGCCTTCTGGCAGATGGTTCAGGTCCAGTCCATCTCGGACAAACAAACTTAAGAACAGTTTCAATCCCAAAGCCATACATGAACAATGCTAAATACTCACATTGCATACAGATAACAGTCATTTGCACTATAAAGTATATGTTTACATTCCTGTGCACCCTACTTTATTCCTTTCATGTGCAATATACCAAGTGCAATAACTTAGTTCTTTACTGCATTGCATTATATTGTATTGTTGGATACTATATTATATTGTGTTCTCTTATTTATTTATGTTCGTTATATGTGAATGCACCTTAGGTGGATTGCTACAAATTTTGTTGTACTTGTGCAATGACAATAAAGGAATCTTATCTTATTTTATCTTATCTTATCTTATCTAATCTTATCTAATATATTTGGTGTTTGGCATTCTGTAATGCAAAGATGGCTGATAGTACTTATAGCAGACACAGGTCTCCTGCATGGTGTATGAAGGTTATGAAGATTTTTTTTTATCCCCTTCAACCCACTTCAAGCAGCAACTTCTGAAGCCACATGATGGATCCTTCACAAAAGCAGATGTCTGGCATGACCTAGGTATTATACTGAACAAACAACAGGTACACAGCAATAGCAACAACAACAGGTGTACACTAAAAGATATACAGTAACAGATATACAGCAACATCAATAGGTATATGGCAATAACATCAGGTATACTGCAGCAGCAATAGGTATATATCAACAACAACAGGTATATGGCAACAGCAGACGGTATATAGCAACAGCAACAGGTACATGGCAACAGAAACAGGTATACGGCAAAAGCAACAGGTATACAGCAGCAGCAGGTATACAGCAACAGGTATATGGCAACAGAAACAGGTATACGGCAAAGGCAACAGGTATACATCAGTAACAGGTATACAGCAAGAGCAAAAGTTACACAGTAGCAGCAACAGGTATACGGCAACAGCAACAAGCATATGGCAATAACAACAGGTATATGGCAACAGCAACAGGTACATAGCAACAGGTACATGGCAACAACAACAGGTATATGGCAACAGCAACAAGTATATGGCAACAGTAACAGGTATGCAACAACAGCAACATGTATACAACAGCAGCAGCAGGTAAACAGCAACAGTTAAATGGCAACAGCAACAGGAAAATAGCAACAGGTATACAGCAACACATATATGGCAGATTGGCAAGCAAAGCCAGCACAATTATCTTCAAGTTGAATACCTAACTGTCAAGGAAGTGAATACAGATTTATGTTGTAGCTCAAAAGTAGCTATATCTCAATAGTGTGGGTGTCACAGGCGGTAGGAATCACTGGCTACAAGTCTAGATATGCATCATTGTTGTGTTCTGTAAAGTTTAATGTGGTCCAAAGACATGTCATGCCTAATGGTACTTTTTCCATTGCATCTCTTCTCTGCAGGCCCACCTGATAAGAAGGAGAAAGATCAGCAGGCCCAGGTACTTATTCAAACTATGTCTCTTTGTTGCAGTTTGTGTGTGTGTGTGTGGGGGGGGGTATGATGAATGACAGGCATTTGGATTACTAGGCAGGGTGATGAACCCTCTTAGATGGACACTAATGTTTTACCACCTGCTGACCATCCACTGTTAAAGTGGATGGTTGAAGCTAAAATAGAGGATGTGGATGAATGCCAGGCTGGACATCTTGGCCATACAAAGATCCTCCTTTGTTGAC
Organism: Protopterus annectens; assembly: GCF_019279795.1. Classification (NCBI taxonomy): domain Eukaryota; kingdom Metazoa; phylum Chordata; order Ceratodontiformes; family Protopteridae; genus Protopterus; species Protopterus annectens. Next base: position 1,145,618,049 of record NC_056727.1, read on the forward strand.
CTGCAGATTCTGTGGAGTAGCAGCGATTACAGTTACTGGCACCATCTGGCAGTGCACACATGGTATCATCAGCTAACAATAAATTCTCTCTTTTTTCATTTTTCCATGTCTTTTAGGTTTCTAACACCATGACTTGAATGGACCCCATTCCTAAGTCAAAGTATGATTAAAGTTCATGAAATTAATAGTGTTTCAGTCTTTGATGTTAGCCAGAAGTACTCTTTGCAGCATCCGCAATATGCCCAGTAATGACTCCTTCTGCAATTCATACAGAGTTATATGTATTTGTAACATTTCTAAGTATGACTGTAAACTCTTTTTTATGAGACCTGTTGCTCCTACTCCTATTGGGACTGTCTGGGTATCCTTATTCCACACTGCCCTTATATCTGCCTGCAAATCCTGGTATTTTATGACTTTGTGTCTCTCTGTACATAGGACACTGCAGTCACTGGGTATTGCAATTTCATTGATCAATGCTACTTTTCATGGATTGCTATATCTGATTTTCTCTCATATATTTTTGAACTGTTGGTAATGTGGAATCCCATATGATATAAACTCCATTGTTTTCTATAATGCTTTGTGGCTCATGTTTCCAATGTTTTTCTGCTACTTCAGTATTATTTTTTGTCTGAAAAAATTTCAAGCCTGGATAAGCTAAAACACTGCTGGTTATTCCCTGCTGGGTGAAGACACCTATGTTTTTGACTGTGACTGATAGAGCTGCTTTTTTTACCTGCTCCATTTTGTGTTCTCTTTTAAGAACTCTACCTGGCCTAGTGTTTTTGTTCTATATGAGAGGTAGACACTTAAATTATCTAGTGTGCACATTCCACGTGTTTTTTTTAATAAGTTAAATTGTCTCTTGAGTGATACCTAAATAGTGAAATTATAAGCTTTTGCCTTTGCCTGGAAAGATTTCAAGCCTGCATAAACCAATGCACTGCTAATGATTCCCTGCTTAGGTTCATAGGTTCATACTAGGCTATCTGCCCTAGGGCATTTATAAGCCTAGCCAGAGTGTGTTTGGCTTTCGCCATCCATTTTAAATTAATTTTGCTATGCCCTTTTTCGAGGTTAGTATACTGTGCCTCTGTCTAACAGTGACACAGAAGTGATACCCGGGGTAAACCTCCGATCTCCCATCCACTCATCAAGATTCCTCTTGAAGAGAGTCAATGAGGGACTCGGTCTAACCTGGACTTGGATTTTATTCCAGAGTGAAGGGAGCCTCTGGGTTATGAATCTGTCCCTCCAGCATGTCCTATTTATTTCAGTGCTGAGGTTCAAGTCTCTCGAGCGTAGCTCGATGGGATTTGGATTTTCTGAGGTGCAGCATGTCCATTAATTCCGGGTTGGACATGGCTTTATACATCAGGCACAGATCGCCTCTGAGCAGGCGGTATGCCACTGAGTAGAGCTGGAGTTTCTTTCACCGGGCAGCATATGGCATCTGTTTGAGCCTTTGATCCTCTTGGTGAGGTACGTTTGGGGTCTTTACAGTTGCTGCAGGTGTCTGGTAAGGTACATCCCAAAAGGGGCATTGTACTCAATTATGGGCCTGATGAGGGATGAGTAAAGAGGCACGATGACCTCCCCTGATCTAGATGTGAATCCATTCATGATTAGGTGGGCTATATAAAATGTTCTTCTAACCACTTTGGCCACGTGGTTGTCAAATGAGAGATTGCTATCAACTTGGGTCCCCAGGTCCCTAATTACTTCTTCTGTACTCAATGGATTACCACCTATGTGGTAATTTGTGGGCACTTTGTTTTTGCCAAAGGGGATGACTATACACTTTTTGGCATTTAGCTTGAGGCCATGGCTCTGGCACCAGTTGTCTGTTTCTATGACGCCCTTTTGGAGGATGCTTGTGTCAGCTGGAGAGTCGATTATGGCACCCAGTTTGCAGTCATCTGCGAACTTGGTCAGCCACGGGCCTTCCGTGTTGGCCGGTACCTCCGAGAAATATATACCAAACAAGAGAGGTCCTAGGACTGAGCCTTGGGGGACGCCACTTGTAACTGGTTTGGAGTCTGACATGGCTCCAGCAATTCTAACCATGTGGGTTCTGTCCTTGAGCCAGTTTGCAACCCATCTAGTGACGTAGGGGTTTATATTTAAGCTGGTGAGCTTATCTATAATGCCCGAGTGGGGTATTGTATCGAAAGCTTTTGCGAGGTCCAGGTAGGCTTTGTGGACCACCTTCCCCTGGTCAATGGCCTTGGTGACTGTTTTAAAGAAATCGACCAGGTTTAAGAGGCAGGATCTGCCCTTAACAAAGCTGAACTGGGTAGGATCCAGTGTCTGTAGGTCCCCAATATCTTTATTTATGAGGTCCATGATGATCCTTTCCATAGCTTTGCAGACCAAGCTAGTCAGGCTTATGGGGCGATAATTTCCAGGATCCGTTGAGGCACCACCTTTGCGGAGAGGGACCACTTTTGCTGTACTCCACTCTTTGGGTACATATCCTGTAGTAAGGCTGAGATTGAACAGCAGTTTTATGTTTGGGTTTAGCTCTTCTTGGAGTTCATGTAGGATGCAGCCCGGGACACCGTCTGGTCACATTGATGCTGTGTTTTTTGCTTTGGAGAGGGTGGCTCTTACCTGAGCATCTGAGATGTCAGTGGGGCTGCACTCTGCTGGGATAGATATTTGCCCTTTTGGTGGGGGGGGGAGAAGTTTGCGCTGAACCTGTCAGCTAGGATGTTGGCAATGTCTGTGGGTTTGGTGTATTTTTTGTCATTTTGGACTAATTCTGAGCATATCTGGGAATTCACACCCAGGTTCCTAACATAACTAAAGAAAGCCTTGTGATTATCCGTAGTGTCCTATGCAATTTTTCTCTCGAAGCTGGCCTTAGATGATTTTATGAGTGCCCGTAGTTTTTTGCTAATACTGATCAGAGATGCCTTCCCTTTTTGGGATTTTGATCTATCATGTAGTAGCTTCCTCCTTCTATTGTATAGTTTGTTTATGGCTGGGGTCCACCAGACAGGACGTCTGCCTTTGGAGGATTGGGTCTTGGTTTTATTTGGGATTGCATGATCCATGCATTCCTGAAGGTGTTCATAGAATGCGTTTATAAAGGATTCTGCATTCTGGGCCGTATTTTCCACAGGCCTGGGGGCTTTGAAGGATTCCACCTCAGTTTTGAGGAGTGTGAAATTTGCTTTAGAGAAGTTTTTCACTGTGGTTTTCTGGGCAGGGGGTGGGATCTGGATGGGAATATCCAGTGAGATTAGTTTATGGTCTGATCTTACCAGTGAGGGATACACTTCTGGTTTGGAGCATAGAGTCACCATGTTGGTGATGATCAGGTCCAGTATGTTGTCCCCTCTTGTGGGAGTGGTAACAAGTTGTTCAATAGTATTTGAGTTTATAACTTCTAGGAACCTTTGGGCTAGGGTGTTGGAGCTAGAGTAATGCTCCCAGTCTATGTTTGGGTAGTTGAAGTCACCCAATATAATGGTGTTTGGAGAGACCTTCATATTTTCCAGTGTTCTCAGGAAGGCCGAGTGGGGTTCCTGGGTTTGGGAGGGTGGTCTGTAGCAGGCTATAAACTGGAAGGCAGTTTTACCCACTGTTAGTTGCACATGGATAGTCTCTGATGTTTCGTGCTGTGCCACCAACCTGGAGGTGTGGGTATCTTTGACGAATATTGATACTCCCCCTCCTTTTGTGGTTCGGTCCCAGTTTTGGGATGGTATGAGGTATAACCTGGTGGTGCTGGGGTGCTCTCAGGAGCCTTGAACCAGGTTTCTGTTACTGCACAGATATCGATGTTCTCCATGCTAAGGAGAGTTTCGAGTGCATGCATCTTGAGGTTTAGACTTCTGGCGTTGAGTGGCATCACTCTTAGTTTCTTATCCCTTGTGATACCTATGGAGGTGGGTTTGTTTTTTGAGCCTTGCCTAAAAAAGGCACTATGGGGGTAGCAAGAGCCTTTGCGAATATCCGAAAGCCCAGGGGTGACAGGTGCAAGCCGTCCCTAGCGAGGCATCGTGGCTTGTCGAGCATGTCATCCCAGGCTGACAGGCACTGGATCCCCTTTGAATGACACCGATACTTAAGCCAGTTGTTGAAATTGATCATCTTGTCTTCATATTGTGGCATCATTCTTGGTGAGGGTAAGATGCTACTCAAGGTGAGGGTCATACCGGCCTGGGCTACATTCTCAGAGAGCTCCTCTATGTCTCTTTTCATGTAGTCCAGGGAGGTACGTCTCAGGTTATTCACACCAGCATGGACAATGACAGAGTCATATTTGTACTTGTCTTGGAGTGACCTGAGTGCTTGTGTTATGTGGCAGATCCTAGCGCCCGACAGACAGCTCACCGTGACCTTCTCCTTGTTCAGCCTGGTGAGCAGGACGTCAGTGTGCCTGACAATAGAGTCACCTATTACAAGTGTATCAGGTGTGTTGTTTAGCCTTAAGGGCTGTGACTGTTCGGCACACTGGCTTTGTGAGCTATGTGTTGCATGTGTTTTGTTTTGGGGTAGCGGTTGCTTGGGTGTCTGCTTTGGAGGTCTCTGCTGCTTAGGCAGATTTTTATTTAGAGCCTCCGAGTATGTTTTTGTGTGTTTATGTGTTTGGTTTGCTGTCGTGGTAGGTCTATGTGAGTCTGGAATTGAAGTGAGTGTGGTTTCCTTCTCCTCCTGACTGGTTACGCCAGTACTGAGTTGAGAGAGCTTAGCCTCTAGTTTGGCTATATGGTTGCATCTCTCGCATGTGTTGGAATTTGTTGGGAGGAGGAGAGGGTTGTCTGTGTACATGAGGCAGTTGTAACATTGCCTCAAGATTCCCACATTCACCAGCTGGACTGGAGAGGAGATTGACAACTGACCTTTGGACATGCTAGAATAGTATTGGGAATTCCTTTATAATTGAAAAAAAGGGCCAATGGGGAACAAGGTACTCAAGGGGAGTTTGTGAGGGTGTAGTGCTTTGAATTTTTTAGTGCTGACTTAGTGAGCAAGTGCCAGGTAACTTAAATGCAATGTGTTACAGGTAACTTAAATGCAAAAATGACAAACAGTAACTTTCTTTCAAGTGAAACAAGGAAATAAGTACAGTAAGCAATGCAGACATCACTAGGGATCCACAGAAGCGCTGAAAAGACGCGTTTTAGGTGAAATTAGTGTTTCAGGGAAATAAGCAAACAAACAACAAGCATACAACAAAGCTAGATTCAGCAGGCCTGAATCTAGTCTATGCTACAGTAAACAAGGTGTACCAATTTCAGTAAGAAACAGTTCAAATATGCAGGCACTATAAGCCTTTAACCAGAAATACCCAGCTCAGAAGGGCAGAGTCCAGCCTCTCCTCCCACAAGAGTGCAGACCACAAACCTTCTTAATGTAAAATAACTGGCCTGAAGCCCAAGTGCTTAAACCAGAACTAATACACTTTTAGAATAACAGACACTGAGCCCTCAGTCAGCAGTTCCCAACTTAGAAGGATGTAAGCTACCTGTCCTACCACTACAGTACAGGCCACAAACCTTCTTAATGTAAAACAACTGGTCTGAAGCCCAAGTGCTTAAACTAAAAGGCTTAGAATGAGTTACACCAAGCAGTAATAAATACAACTGAGTACTTTTAAGATGACGCAAAAGCAAAATAAAGTAAGAAGAAACACAAATACAGTAAAAGCAGATACAATTTTTTTTTTTTAAGTGGAAAGAGAGAAAGGAGTAGCAGAAACTAAGCTGATTTGCCTTCTCAAATGTTCTCCCTGTACTGGTTAGAATGAGATAATGACACTAGACTGGGAGGAGGGTCCCAGATCAAATTTACACTAGGGGCAGGCAACTGCAAAGCCACCAACTATAAAAACACTATACCAACAGGGAGGAAGGGTGGGAAACAAACTGCAGAAATGTTTCTCACACCTGAAAAGCAGCAGTGAGCCTTTAAATGAAAGTTTTAAACAGCTAAAGGAGCCCCTAGAAAAAAGAGTTTAACTGCAACAAGTTATTACAAACAAACAACCCAACAGATGCTTAATAAATGTGAACAATTTCCAGTTAATATCTCACACACAGTGAAACTAGCTAGAAAAATACACAGTACACAAAGTGCTATAAATAACAAAGAAATAAAGAACAAAATAAACAAAAAACAGGATACTTAATGTTATATATTATAGCTCTGAGTTTCCTCAGTGTCCTTCCTTTGATCAAGCTCAGTGTGAAATGGCAGAACACTCACAAATGAACTTCTTAGGTAACAGAAATTTGAAACCTGAGACAGTTTTTAAGAAAGAAATCTCAAAAGAACCAATGAGGTGCTTAGTCTAAGCTGTAGTCCAGGTGACCTCAGTCAGCCAATGACCTCAAACAATTCTCTCTCACTGAAATGCCTGATGGCTTTGGCTAAACTTAACCAAGATGTCCCTGAATATGTGCACAGACACACAGCTAGGCCCAAATGCAAGCCTGAATATGGAAATGCTACAAATATCCCCACTACTTAGAACAAACTGCAGAAATGTTTCTCACACCTGAAAAGCAGCAGTGAGCCTTTAAATGAAAGTTTTAAACAGCTAAAGGAGCCTCTAGAAAAGAGTTTAACTGCAACAAGTTATTACAAACAAACAACCCAACAGATGCTTAATAAAAGTGGACAATTTCCAGTTAATACCTCACACACACAGTGAAACTAGCTTGAAAAATACACAGTACACAAAGTGGTATAAATAATAAAGAAATAAAGAACAAAATAAACAAAAAACAGGATACTTAATGTTATATATTATAGCTCCGAGTTTCCTTAGTGTCCTTCCTTCGATCAAGTTCAGTGTGAAATGGTAGAACACTCACAAATGAACTTCTTAGGTGACAGAAAGTTGAAACCTGAGAACATTTTTAAGAAAGAAATCTCAAAAGAACCAATGAGGTGCTTAGTCTAAGCTGTAGTCCAGGTGACCTCAGTCAGCCAATGACCTCAAACAATTCTCTCTCACTGAAATGCCTGATGGCTTTGGCTAAACCAAGATGTCCCTGAATATGTGCTCAGACACACAGCCTCCACAAACACTAGGCCCAAATACAAGCCTGAATATGGAAATGCTATAAATATCCCCACTACTTAGAACAAACTGCAGAAATGTTTCTCACACCTGAAAAGCAGCAGTGAGCCTTTAAATGAAAGTTTTAAACAGCTAAAGGAGCCTCTAGAAAAAGAGTTTAACTGCAACAAGTTATTACAAACAAACAGCCCAACAGATGCTTAATAAAAGTGGACAATTTCCAGTTAATACCTCACACACAGTGAAACTAGCTAGAAAAATATACAGTACACAAAGTGCTTGGTGAGGAAAACTATATTTTTGTCTGTGACTGATGAGTTGCTTTCTGTTACCTGCTCCATTTTGTTTTCTGTTTTACAAAAATTGCTTTGCCTGGTGTTTTTGTTCTATGTGATAGGTACGCACTTAAATTATCTAGGCTGCACATTTCATGCATTGTTTTCATTAGTTACATTTTTTTGTGATATTTAAATACTCAATGAAATTCTGGGCCATGGTCTTTGAAAGATTTCAAGCCTGCATAAACTAAATCACTGTGGGTTTCATGCATTTTTTTTCCTTTGGTTAAATTGTCTCTTGAGTGATACTTAAATACTCAGTGAAATTTTAAGCTTTTGTCTTTGTCTGAAAAGATTTCAAGTCTGCATAAATTAAATCACTGCTGGTGATTCCCTGCTGGGTGACAAAACCTACGTTTTTTTTACTGTAACAGATTGAGTTGGTTTCTGTTACCTGTTCCATTTTGTTTTCTGTTTTAACAAATCTGCTTGGCCTGGTGTTTTTGTTCTGTGTGAGAGGTAGCCACTTTAAATTATCTAGGCAGCACATTTTACATGCTTTTTTCCATTGGTTAAATTGTCTCTTGACTGATACTTAAATACTCAGTGAAATTCCGGGATATTGTCTTTGTCTGAAAGTATTTCAAGCCTGCATAAACCAAAGCACTGCTGGGTAATTCCCTGCTTGGGGAGGAAACCTGTATTTTTGTCTGTGACTGACAGAGCTGCTTTCTCTTGCCTGCTCCATTTTGTCTTCTGTTTTAAGAAATCTGCTTGGCCTGGTGTTTTTGTTCTATGTGAGGGGTAGGCACTTAAATTATCTAGGCTGCACATTTCACATGTTTTTTTTCCATTGGTTAAATTGTCTCATGACTGATACATAAATACTCAGTGAAATTCTGGGCTTTTGTTCTCTGAATGAAGAGATTTCAAGCCTGCATAAACTAAATCACTGCTGGTGATTCCCTGCTGTGTCTTCCATCCAGCTTACCCTTTGTTGATCTGCTTTTTAAACCTGGTGAGTTTAAGCTGCCCACCCCTACTATAAATTGAATTTAATAAGATTTAAAAAAAAATAAGCTCCTCCCCTTCTACACTGCTTGTTAATCTCCTGAATTATTTATTTGCCTTTCCTTGCACTTATATTGAAAAAGTACATGTTACCCCCATTGTCTGTTCTGCTTGATCTGACTTTATTATCTAGCTATCTGTTGGTGTATATTTATACTTTGGGAAACACTTGTTTTTACAGTAACAGAGGTCAGTAGATTTTCCATCAAGTGCAGTGGGAGGTAGCCTAGTCTATTCAGGTTGGTGAAACAGGTGAGATTTCATAATCCAGTTTTATTGTCTGGAGGTCTTATTCATAGGTTCATAAGTGTGTACTAGGCTAATGGCCCTGTAGTCTTTACAAACCTAGCACATAGAAGTGCCATGGCATCATGCTGCCCAGTGTTAATTCCCATCCACTCATCAAGATTTTTCTTGAAGAGGGTCAACAAGGTGCTCTGCTTGACATGTATGGGAAGTCTATTCCAGAGTATGGGCGGGCTCTGGGTGAGGAACTTGTCCCTCCAGCATGTTCTGTTGATTCTGGTAATGAGGTTGAGCTCTCTGGAGTGTGTGATGTGGAGGGATTAGGATTTCTTTAAATGTAGCATTTCTAACAGAGCTGGGTCAGACATGGCTTTGTAAGTCAAGCAGAGATCACCTCTAAGTAGGTGATATGAGCAGAGAATAGCTGGAGTCTTTTGAGTCTGTCCATGTAGGACATGTGTTTAATGCCTATGATCCTCTTCATGAGGTACTTCTGTGTCCTTTCCAGCTGCTGCAGGTGTCTAGTGAGGTACATGCCAAATGGGGCATTATACTCGATGATTGGTCTAATGAGGGAAGAGTAGAGAGAGATGATGACCTCTGTCTTCCTGGATGCAGAACCCTTGGTAATGAGATGTGCCACATAGAAGGACTTTCTGATCACAGTGGCAATGTGCTGGTTTAAGGAGAGGTTGCTGTCAACCTGTGTCCCCAGATCTCTTATAATGCCTTCAGTATTCAGTGGGCTCCCATTGATGTGGTAATTAGTGGGAACTGAGTTTTTACTGAAGGGGATGACGATGCATTTTTTGGCGTTAAGCTTAAGGCCATGGTTTTGACACCAGTCATTGGTCTCAGTGAAGCCTTTCTGTAGGATGTCTGCATCACTTGGGGAGTTAATAATGGTTCCCAGCTTGCAGTCATCTGCAAACTTGGTCATCCTGAGTCCCTTTGTGTTGGCCTGGACTTCTGAGAAGTAGATGCCGAACAGGAGAGGACCCAGGACCAATCGCTGTAGGTCTCCACTTGTGACTGGTCAGCAGTCTGACATGGAGTTCACTACTTTCGCACTGTGTGTTCTATCTGTGATTCAATTTGCAACCCACCTAGTGATATAGCGGTTGATGCATAGTTTGGTGAGTATATCAATAATTCTTGAGTGAGGAATGGTATCAAAGGCCTTGGCCAGATCAAGGTAGGCTGTATGCACTGCCTTACCTTCATCCGCAGCCCTGGTGACTGACTCAAAGAAGTCAACCAGGTTGAGCAGGCATAACCTCCCTTTCACAAAGCCAAATTGTGTGGGGTCTAGGGTTTGGAGATTTCCTATATCTTTGTTAATCAGGTCCATGATGATGCACTCCATAGCTTTACATATCGGACTTGTCAGGTTAATGGGGTGATAATTCCCATGGTCTGTAGTCGCTCCCCCTTTATGGAGAGGGAGGACTGTAGCAGTGCACCATTCGGTAGGGACAAAGCCTGAGATGAGGCTGTGACTAAACAGGGCACATAGATGTGGTGCCAGATTGCTTTGTAGTTCATGTACAAGACAGCCAGAGATATTATTGGGTCCCATGAAAGCTCTATTCTTGGCCTTGGACAATGCAGCTTTAACCTGTGCTGCAGTAATGTTGGGTGCCTGGCATTCTTTCAGCATTGCGATTGGCCCTTTTGGGGGGGGGTAAAGTTGGCACTGAATCTGTCGGCCAGTATGTTGACAATATCTGGTGGCTAAGTATAGGAGGTATCATTGTGCAGCATCTCAGAGCAAATCTGGGTATTGCTGTGGTAGTACTTGATATAACTATAGAAGGCTTTGTGATTATTTTTAGTATTTTCACAATTCTGCCTTCATAGCTGGCTTTAGAGGATTTGATGAGGGATCTCAAAATTTTGTTGAGGCTAATAAGGGAGTTTTTCCAGTCTTGGGACTTCACCTTTTTCTGCAACAGCTTCTTCCTTCTGTTACAGAGTTTATTAATGGCATGGGACCACCACTAGATTCAGACCGGCTGAATCTAGGCTTTTATTGATACACCTGAGCACTAATCCAGCCATCTTACATTAAGAAGGGCTCCCCTGTACCCTTATGGCAGAAAAGTGTGGACCCAGCCTTATCTGATCTGGTGACTGTTGGAGAAAAGTTCACTGTGTGTTTTCCTACTGGTAGATTAGGTTACAAGTGTTTTAATTTCACCTGTATATAAGGCTAGCATTTTCACGTTGCAGTGAACTGTGCAACAGGGGTTAGCAGTGCCCCGTATAGATGCAAACACCTTGAAACTCAGTTTTTCCCCAGATATCTGTCAGTAGAACCCTCCCAAGCTTCAGTACTGCACTGCAGGTCCACTGGGCAGCATTGCCACACTTACCCATAGCCTTTAATAGAACAAGCAACTTTGTTAGTCCTAGCACAACACTGGTAAAACTAGCCCACTCCCTTCCTAATAGCACATATGGTAAAAACCTGCAATAATGGACTGGCAGTTTCCTATCATTTCACCAGCCATTCTGATTGACATGGGCATCCTGAGGCAATGTAGTAACTGCCTTATGTATATTGACAACCACTTACTCCTAAAACAAACACCCTATGTGAGAGATGTAATTACACTATGAAATTGCAATCAGTTCTCTCACATAACAAGTCAAACATCAAATAGGTTGTCAGTACACACACTTCACATCTCACACAAAATGAGGTCACAACACATAAATCCACATATGCAGAGATACTCAGTAGAAGCCTACCAAAAGTTCAGAGACTTCCCAAATGTAAGCCACTTCCACACACTGGTATGCAAATAGAAACCACTGCACATAATAATACATACACCAGTGTCTCAGCAAAAAAGCCCCTAAGGCAAAACACTTCAAAACCTAATGTCTTGGTCATAGGCAACTTCATAGTGAGACACACAGATGTCCCATCACCAGGCTGGACAAGGAGAAGGTCACAGTCAAGTGCCTATCAGGTGCCAGGATCTATCAAATCATACATGCACTCAAGTCATTCAACAACAAGTATTGTTATGACTCTATCATAGTCTATGTTGGGATGAATGACATTAGACTTAACTCTCTGGACTATATGAAGAGAGACATGACCGAACTCTCAAATTATGTGTCCCAGGCAGGTGTAACCTTAGCCCTAAGCAGCATTCTACCTTCACCCAGGATGATACCATAATATAAACAAAAATGATTGACTTCAACAATGGTGTCAGTCAAGGGGGATCTAGAATCTGTCAGCCTATGAAGACATGGTTTACAGGCCACACTGCTTTGCTAGAGAGGGTCTGTAACTATCTCCTCTAAGCTTTCATGTACTGGCAAAGGTGCTTGCCTCCCCCATAGCGCCTTTTTTAGGCAATGTCAAAACAACAACATTTCCAACTCAACAAAATCCACTTGAGACAAACTCAAAGTTCTGATGCTTAGTGTTAGTAGTCTAAATAAGAACTTGCACTCCCTGGAAGCACTCCTCACCTTGCAAGATGCTGACATTGGTGCAGTCACTGAGACATAGTTCAAGGCCATGGAGAGCACCCCAGTCTTGTAAGGCCACAATACCTTCCATATGTTCAGACCTTAAAATGAACATGAAAGAATCAAAGGTGGAGGTGTAGCCAAGGACAACACAAGACTGGTCAAACAGGATGACTCTCTTGTACTATTACATGTCCAACTAATTATAGGAAAAATACCAGATCACATCATTGCTAGCTTTGGGTCCTGCACATTGCCTACCTGGACTTCCTAGAGTCACTCACCATACGCCCAAAGCCTTAGTCATGGGAGATTTCAACTATCCCTCCACTGACTGGGTGACAATCATGAGCATGAACATGCTAGACCAGACATTTCTGTGCTTTGGCAATATAAATGCTCTGGAACAGAATAATCTGCACCCCCACAAGTGTCTCAAATATCCTAAACATAGTGCTTATCAACATGGGAGGTCACTGCATGCCCCACTATGCGATGCCTTCTGTAGTAAGGTCAGACCATAAATCAGTCTTGTTAGAAGTAACTATTGAACCTACCACCACCACAGGAACAAAAAAACTTTAAAAATGTTTCCAAAGTAAACTACAGCCTCCTAAGCAATGATATAAAAAGTTTTATACCCCCCACAATCACAGACAACAATGACTCCTTTGCAAAGGTGTACACAAATGCCCTGCCTAAACACTTAAGCAACTGTATAGACTTGACTGTACCTGACCAGATTAAAACTAGGTCCTCCGAAAAAGCAAGCCACCCTGATGGACCTCAAGTATAAACAAGTTATATAACAAAAGGAAAAGACTGATGTCTAATAAGAAGAAGGAACTGACTCAGTGCTGGAAGAATTCCCTCCACAGCTTGAACAAGCAAATCAGGAAACTTGTAAAGTCCTCTAAAGCTAATTACAAAGTTAAAATAACAACCCTAGCTAAGGATAATCATAAGGCATTCTTTAAATGCATCCAAAATCTAAAAAAGAATGCCCAGCTATATGCCGAACTGGTAGTACATGGTACCACTCATACTATATCGGAGGAAATTGCCAACCTGATATCTGACAGAGTTGGCTCAAACTTCACCCCCCCTGTCCCCCCAGACATACCACAAAGCATATCTAACACCAGTCCCCTGACTAATTTCTCTAGAGATCAGGTTATAGCTACTTTTTCTAAGGCCAAAAACATTCCCTCAATGAAACCAGATAACATCCCAGGTTGCTTATTAAGCAATGTAAGACAGGACCTAGCAGACTTACTTGGCTTTCTCTTTAATCATAGCCTGAGAACTAGCTTTCCTCCAGCAGAGTAGAAAACAGCAACAGTAATCACCTTGCACAAAGGGGGGGGGGGCATCAACCAACCCTGGGAACTATAGACCCCTAAGTCTAACTAGCCTCATCTCCAAGGCTATGGAAAGAATCAACATGGACCTTATCAACAAGGACATAGGTGACCTTCAAACTCTAGACTCAACGCAGTTGGGCTTTGTTAATGGTAGATCATGCTTATTACACTTAGTAGACTTCTTTAAGAAAGTTGTCAAAGTGCTGGATGTAGGTAAGACAGTGCATATTGCCTATCTTGTCCTTGCGAAGGCTTTTGACACAATCCCCCACTCAGGCATCATTGTGAAATTCACACAGCTGGGAATTAACCCATATGTCCTAGATGGGTAGCCAGCTGGCTCACCAACAGAGCACATACTGGCAAAGTAGGGGACTTCACCTCCACCGGTAGACTTGTTACCATGGGATCTGTGCTGGGCCCTTTACTGTATGGAATCTATTTCTTGAAAGTCCAGGCTAAAGTAGATGGCCTTTGGCTTACTATGTTCACTGATGATTGCAAGTTGGGTGCAATCACTGAGTCCCCCAGTGATGTTAACACATTACAGGAGGGGCTAGCACAGACAATTGACTGCTGCCAAAGCCATAGTCTAAAACTAAATGCAAAAAAGTGCATTATTATCTCCTTTGGTAAAATAGCATTCCTTACTAATTACAATATTGACAGCACCCCCCCCTAAGTTCAAACCAGTGGTGTGAAATCTAGCAACATAGGTAGATAGCAATCTGAACTTTGACCATCAAGTTTCTACAGTGGTAAGGAAAGCCTTCTAAGTTGCGCATCTCATAAGTAAGGGCATGGCATCCAGGTCTAAGGATGTTATAACTCTAGTGTACTTGTACTCAACCCTCATCAGACCATTAACAGAGTACAATTCTTCCTTCTGCATGTACCTCACCAGACACTTGCAGCAGCTGGAAAGACTACAGATGTTTCTCACCAAGAAAATGCAGTGCTTCAAAACCATGACAACATGGATAGACTGAAAGCCCTGTCACTGTACTCTGTGTCGTATAGGCTGCTGAAAGGTGACCTGTACCTCTGACCCTGTCCTGATGGAAATGCTGCACATCCACAAGTCAAATGACACAAGAATCACTCATCCTAGGGATCTTAACCTGGCCTATGACATTAACAGAAGATGGTGGAGAGACAGATATGTTTCCTGGAGATTGCCGCTACTCTGGAATAAACTTTAAATTCACGTAGAGCAGAGCTCCTCACTGACCCTATTCAAGCGCAACCTGTTCAAATGGTTGGGAGACTGCAAATTTACCCCAGGGGTAGCACCCATGTCCCTCATGGACAGAGGTAGTCGGTGTTTATCATAGACTCACTCTATGAATTACATCCATCTAACCAAGGACTATTGAGGCAACTCAGAATCAACATGGCTAGGCTTGCAAGGACTGTAGGGCCACTAGCCTAGTAACCTCCTATGACCCTATAATGCTTGCACAATCCGCAATGCAACAGTCTTGCCGCATTATTATGTGTTTCATCATACAGTCCTTCTGCCATTAGTATATCACAACTAGCAGCAAGATGTGTGACTGTTTCCAATTTTGTTTTACAAAACCTGCATTTGTCTGTTTCTCCCACATGTTCAATAGACTTTTTAAACCAATGTGTATGTAATCCACTGTCTTGGGCCACCAATATTAACCTTTTGTCTTTTGGTTTAAATTCACCTCTCCTTAACCATTCCTACATTCAATCCTGATCAGCGTAAGGGTGTTCCAAGAGTTTTCTGTACTTGCAACTATATTTATGCATTTTACACATTTCTTGCCTTCTCATCTGATCCTTCACCTTATATTCTTTCTTTCTTTTGATTTTTGACACATTCAGTTGCCACCTGATTTTTATATACTTCTGGTTTCATTTCCATTTCTGCTTGACACTGATATGCTTCTGCTAAACTAAGCAGGGAAGTCATTTTAGACTTATTCTCCTCATGTTTTAAAACTTTCACTATGTTTGGGTCTTGTGAGGTCAGCAGATATGTATGTAGTCCTATGACTGCAGATCTGTACATGTAATCAATTTCAAGGAGGCCCATCCCTTCTTTCGGAATAAGGAATATATAGTCTTGGTATATACTGACATTTGATAAGCATGAGGCATCCTTCTTGTTTCCTGTCCAACCAATCCATTACCTTTTGGTGCCAGTCAATCACTCCAAAACTGTAAGTTAGGACAGGATGAGCAAATTGGTTTATAGCTTGGACCTTATTCCTAGTTGTCAGTGCTGTTCTCAGAACTAATTTTAGTCATATAAAATATTCCTTACTAAGTTTTATTCACGTGTTCACGTTTTATTGTTGATCCCTTTTCAATCTCCAAATAATTATACAGTCACTCTTGCTCAAGTTCTTTTATATCATATTCCTGTCTCAAGCTGATGTTTTCTTGGTGCTGCAGCTTTCCTGCTTTAAAGGTTATTTTTGCACATTTATCATGACTAAATGACATCCGTATATCATCTGAAAAGGTTTTGACTACTTGCGATTGTGCTTTCAGTTCCTCATCTGATGAGCTGTACAGTTTTAAATCATCCAAAAAAAGAAGAGAAGTCTTTATACTTTGTTGTTTTATGGGAGCCAAATTATAGCCATGACCTAATCTGTTAACTAGACAGCTTAATGGGTTAAGGGCAAGACGAGAGCTGTGATGACAGAGTCACCATGGAATATCCCACTTTGAATTTTTATCTCTGGAATAATAACTTGTCCTTTATCATGGCTTAACTGAAAAGTGGTTTGCCACTGTTTCATGGTTACTGTAATGTAATTGATCTGTGCAGAGTGTATCTTATACATTTTTAAGCACTGTTTTATCCATGAATGTGGAATACTGTGAATTTTTTATAGTCTATTCATGCCATGCTTAGATTCTTACCCTTTTTTACAGTTCTCCATTATGAGTTTATTTAACAACAAATAATCCTTTCTTCCATATGACTTTCTTTTGTTACACTTTTGTTCTATTGCCATCATTGAGTTTTCTTCTAAGTGACTATAAACTCTTTTTTACTTCAGCTCCAGTGTATAGTTTATATGTCATTGGAAGGCAAGTTATTGGTCTATAGTTTTTAGGGTCACTTGCGGGTTTGCTCTTTAGTAGGAGCATTGATGTCCTTCAAGGATGCATCTGCAGTCCTTACAAATGGGTTGTCCTGGCCTCAGGCAGCCCCTCGGTCGGCCGGATTCCAAAGTCTGGGTCTGGCCTCGGCTGATGTCGCACTTCACCCGACGTCATAGCTGCAGTTCAGCGGGTATAAAGGCATCAGCCGACGCCATTTTCCTCAGTCTTTCTTGCCGCATGGCGCCTGAAGCAAAAGCTGTTCGCAAGTGCCGGTCGGTCAGAACCAGAAATTGCTACTACCGAAGACTTCTAAAAAGCTAAGTACCCCGTTGGGGACTCTTTCTTGCCTCAGCCGATGTCAGAAAAAGTGAATAACTGTTTAACTTGTGGGAAACAAATACCTCATAAAGATTTCCACTCTTACTGCCTACCTTGTTTAGGCCCAGACCACAACGTAGCAGCTTGTCTAGCCTGTGCTTCCTTCAACCGACGAACACTTAGACGTCGGTCGGAGTTTGCAGAGGAGTTTTTCGGCTCCGCTTTTGCTTATATCATGCCATCGGAGACTCCGACTTCACATTTAGCTAAAAAGCGTAAGGAAAAGGACCGACACTCGCGGTTTCGGCCGAAACCGCGGCTAAGCCAACCGCGAGCGTCTCGGTTTCGACTGAAGCCGAGTCCGCGGTTCTTCCTTCGGCCGAAAGCATACCTCCTTCTACCGAGGCCTCTTCCAGCATGGCTGAATCTGCTACTGAAAATCCACCTGCTCTTACAGTTTCTCAGGATTTATCAGATACTATCCCCTTAGATGTATCTACTCCTGCACGTGGAGCTTCTAGGCCCCCTGCATCCATGTCAATTAAGGCTTTTGCCAGGGCTAAAGCAGCTAAATCTTCAAAGGCCATGCCTGCTAAAGCCCCCTCTCACAGGCCTAGCTCTAGTACTCAAATGCTTAGTCTAGCAGAGGATCTCATTTCTTTGATCAGGGGAACCCAGTCTCACCCTGACAGGGCCTCTCACCCACCTCCAGAGAAGAGGCTTAGAGCACAGCCCCCTGAGCCAGTTTCTTCAGATTATTCCTCTGATGATTCAGAACATACAAACCCTCCAGAGGGCCCTTATTCTCCATATGAGGACTCTGATGCAGAGGATTCCATACCTTCTGCCTCTCCTCCTGAGGAATTTTCTTTTGGGGAAACCTTGCATGCTATGAGGGAACAATTTCAATGGCAGGGCCAGGATTTTTCAGACTCCAGGAAAAGGCTTAGGACCTTCTTACATTTACCACAGCATAGGCCTTTAGCTATTCCTCCAGTACTTACAGTTGTGGATGATGCATTTACTGATGCTTGTACTGCCCCTGACTCACTGCCTCTGGCCCCTGCTAAGCCCGACAGATACTACAGGGTTCCGGACACACATTATCATTTGTATAAGGCTCCTATTGCAGATCCAGAAACTATTTCACAGGGCCCCAAAGCTGGAACAGCTGCCTCTGCCAAAAACCCCCTCCCCTCTGAAAGAGAATCTAGGGCATTGGAGAGATGGGGTAAAAAAGTTTATACTTCTGCTACTCTTTCGGCTAGGGCCTTAAACTGTCAATTCCACATGATTCAGTATCAGGAATTCCTGTTAGATCAGCTCACTAAAAGCTGTCCTCGCCTGAACCGTTAGACCGTAAGTCCCTTCAGGATTTGGTGCATAACACTCAGCAGGTCAGTAATCATTCCTTAAAATGTGGCTATGATGCACTGGAGGCTTCCTTTAGATCAGCTATGACTGGTACAGTGATCAGAAGGCATGCCTGGTTAAAAGAGCAATCCTTACCAGACCATGTAAAGTCAAAGCTTCTAGATGCTCCCATGGAAAAGCACAGTTTGTTTGGTTCCCCTGCACAGCAAGTGTTGAAGAAGGTGGAAGAAAAAGCTAAATCTGTCCAGACAGTCAAGGATTTCTTACAGGTCCAGCCTCCGAGGTTTAGTAGGAACTGGCCTTCCAAGAATTGGTCCTTTCCAGATACCACCAGAGCACAGAGAGGCAGAAATAGACGCCCTAGAGGCAGAGGTCAGTCCAGAGGTGCCTACAGGGGACGTCAGTGGCAGCCTAACAGCCAGAGAACTACTGCCACAGATCCAGCCACTACCACTTCTACAGGGCAATCACAGTGACTTGGCTCTGAAACCGCCTACCAGGGAACAACTGGCAGCACCCTTAGGCGGAAAATTAGCCTTATTTTCAGTAAATTGGCATTACATTACAGGAGACAAATGGATTTTACAGACAATAGACAAAGGCTACAGGTTTCACTTCCATACTCTTCCAAGGAAGAGAGGAATGCCAAACCTTCCTCCAAACCAAAGGACAAACGCTCTACAGCAAATAGACCACTTACTAAGGATGAGAGCTATAGAAAAGGTACCGGCTATGGAACAAGGACAAGGATTTTATTCAAGGCTTTTCCTAGTACCAAGAAAGGAAAACCAATGGAGACCTATCCTCGACCTGTCCGCTCTAAACACATATCTCATTGTTCCAAAATTCAAAATGCTGACCCTAAAGCAACTTCTTCCCATGCTGGGCAAGGAGTCTTGGCTGGTGACTCTGGATCTCAAGGAGGCATACCTGCACATCCCCATATGACCAAATTGCAGAAGATACCTCAGATTTCTTGCAGGATCAGAGCATTATCAATTCTCAGCATTGCCTTTTGGCTTATCTACTGCGCCCAGAGTATTCACGAAATGCCTGGCATCAGTAATTGCTCATTGCAGGCTTCAGGGAATCCAAATTTATCCATACCTGGACGACTGCCTGTTACAAGCAGACAGCAAAGACAAATTAACAAAAGATTTGGAAAAGGTTATTCACCTGCTGCAAGCCCTGGTATACACAGTCAACACAAAAAAGTCAAGGCTGATACCATCCCAAAGGATAACCTTCCTGGGTGCAGAACTGGACACATCAAACCAGATGGCATTCCTCACAGCAGAAAAACAGAAGCAGCTACCACTCTATTTCATGGCATTAACAACGCAGAACCAGCTTACAGCAAGGAAAATCCTGCAAGCCCTGGGTTACATGGCATCCTGCATAATAATAATTCCACATGCCAGACGACATATGAGGAAGTTACAATGGTACCTGAGGAATTTATGGTCTCAGCACAAGCACAGCCTAGAAACCCAAATTCCAATAATTCCATGCCTGAAGCAAGAATTCCAGTGGTGGGCCCAGGCCTGTCAATTGAACAAAGGGCTGCCCTTCCACAGGCCTCACCCAAGCCAGACTATCACCACGGACGCCTCAGACCTCGGATGGGGGGCACACATGGTGGACAAGTGTATACAAGGCTTATGGACTCAAGACCAGATGAACCTACACATAAATCAAAAAGAGATGCTGGCAGTAAAACAGGCAATTCAGACATTCAGACCATTTCTTCAACAGGGTCATTTGCTGATAAGGATGGACAACACCACGGTTATGTGGTATATCAACAAACAGGGAGGCACACATTCATATCCTCTATGCCGGATGGCAATGGACCTCTGGAATGTGGCCCTGAGCCTCAACATTCAGCTCCAAGCCATATTCGTGCCAGGAAAAGAAAATATACTAGCAGACATCTTAAGCAGAACCACCACGGATGCCCACGAATGGATGCTGCATCCAGACATCTTCAAAACCATCACAAGGAAATGGGGACTGCCAGAAATAGACCTGTTCACATCCCCACACAACCACCAATTGAAAAAATTCTGCACAAGGACATACCACCCACTGGCTTGGAAGGTGAACTCCCTATCCTTCAGTTGGGAAAACCTGACAGCATATGCATTCATGCATTCCCACCTCTTCCTTTGATGCACAAAGTGCTACTGAAGATCAAAGAAGATCACCCGAGGATCATCTTGATAGCTCCAGATTGGCCGAGGCAACACTGGTACCCGCTACTGAGGAGTATGTCCCGGGAACACGCATGGCCTCTACCCGTAATACCTCTACTGCTAACACAGAACAACTTCAAAATCCTGCATCCAAACTTGAAAACACTGCAGCTAGCTGCTCGGAACATTACATAAGGAAAAATAACCCAGATTTATCTCAAAGGGTTAGAGACATTATCTTGGAGGCTCGCAGACCCTCAACAAGGAAAACTTATTCAGCAAAATGGAAAAGATATCTCATTTGGAGTGCAACAAAAGGAGTAGATGCATCATTGGCAAACATAGCTAACATCCTGGAATATTTAGCAGAGCTTTTCCACAATGGTCTGTCTTACTCCTCCATTAAGATTCATGCATCAGCAATTTCAGCAGAATACAACATGGATCCTCCAGTCTTTTCTCAACCTCTACTCAGACAGTTTCTCAGAGGAATTAAAATGTAAAACCACCAAGGAAACCACCATTGCCTACATGGGACTTGAACTTTGTGTTAGAAAAGTTGACACTCCCCTTTTGAACCAGCAGCAACAGCAGAATTACAGTACTTATCTTGGAAGACTGCATTCCTGCTTGCAATCACTTCAGCTAGAAGGGTTTCTGAATTACAGGCATTAATGGCAGTACAGCCCTTCCTTATCTTCCATCAGGATAGAGTGTCCATGAGAACTAATCCTACCTTTATGCCAAAGGTGGTCTCCAGGGTATCTTTAAACCAAGCAATACACCTACCAACATTCTTCCCCAACCCACAGAACAGGGGGGAAATATTGCTGCATACCTTGGATGTACACAGACAATTGCGCTACTACCTGGACAGAACCAAGAACAATAGAAAAACTGACCAGCTCCTGGTAGCATATGCAACAGGAATGGAAGGAAAAGCAATTTCAAAACAAACAATCTCAAAATGGATAGGAAATTGCATTAGATTTTGTTACTCTTTTCATGGAAAGGCAACTCCAGAAAACATCAGACCTCATTCCACAAGGGCTACAGCCACTACTACAGCTTTCTTACGAGGGGTGGCTACCAAAGACATTCTAGAGGCTGCTACTTGGAGCTCCTTGCATACATTTGCCAAGCATTATAATCTGCCTTTATACTCCAGATCCCAAGCAGGTTTTGCCACTGCTGTTTTGCAAGGGATCTTAACTACACCATAAACTCTTAGTGCCTCCTTAGTGCCTCCTCCCCCAGTTTGGCTATGGTATTCTACCCATTTGTAAGGACTGCAGATGCATCCTTGAAGGACATAGTACAGTTTTGTACCTACCATAAATGTAGATGTCCGAGAGGTATGCATCTGCAGTCAGGATTACCCACCCTCCTTCCCCTCTGTGGTACTCCTAGGGTATTTGCCCATCTTGTAGCTAGCTGGGGGAATCTATTATGGTGTATTTGTTTGTATATATGTATATACATGTTTATTTCTATTTGCTCTCTATTGTTTGGAAACATTTGCATTTATCCAAATTTAGCCTTCCTAGAGGGCACCTGGCATCTGGGGCAAGAAACATTGAGGAAAATGGCGTCGGCTGATGCCTTTATACCCGCTGAACTGCAGCTATGACGTCGGGTGAAGTGCGACATCAGCCGAGGCCAGACCCAGACTTTGGAATCCGGCCGACCGAGGGGCTGCCTGAGGCCAGGACAACCCATTTGTAAGGACTGCAGATGCATACCTCTCGGACATCTACATTTATGGTAGGTACAAAACTGTACTTTCTTCCTGTTGTTAACCTGGTTAGTGTCTGTTCTGGATGCACATATAAATAGCTCTTACTCATGGGTAAATCTTCATGTAAAGATGTTAATACTTTTAGCCAGAAGCTAGGTATTGCATTTGTGCCTGTGGTTTTCCAATCAGAAGCTTTTCTTAATTTTGTTTCAATCTTTCTGGCTGTTACTTCATCCCATTTCATATTCTATACATTTGAACTTTTTTTTTTTACTTCTATCCATTCAGCATCTTTGTTATGTTCCACAGAATCTTCATAGATATTTCTACAAAATGTATCTACTTCTACTTTTTTGGTGGTGTTTCAATTCATTTTACCTTGTTTCCTGTTTCTGTATAAAACTTTTTTGGGTCATCAATAACTTGCTTATTTTGTATTTTTTCTTCATATTTATCTGCATATCTTCTAAGCTTTTTTTACTTGTGCTGATATTTTTCGTTTATTATTTGCGATAGTGCATGATAGATCCTGATGTGTTCTGATACTGTGCATTGCTTTATCATGTCTAGCTTTCTGAGTATTTTTGTTGATATGTTAGCTCTTCTATACTCATCTAACAGTGACACTTCTTGTCTTAATTGCTTTATAGTTTTCTCCATTTGATATTTCCATCATAGCTTTTGGTTGCTCCCCTTCCTTTCCCTTACTGCCCTGTGTTTTGTATAAAACTTTATCAGTTATTAATTTAGCTGCACAGTAATATATCATATTTACATCTGTTATATCTTATGAATTTCTATGAACCGTCCTAATTACTATATTCATTTGTTTTATCAAACTTCTAACTTTGTGGGTTTTATTGACTTTCTGTAGTCTATTTATTTCATTGATCTTAATATGTCTGTCCTCTATTAAATCAAGAAACTCTTCTCTTAGATCATTTTCTTCTAAACTGAGAGCACATTCTTTGTTCTCCGTTTCCTGCGGGCATTCTACAGAAAGTTCCAGAGCATCTTTCTGTGCCACATTCTCTTCATTTTCATCCTCTGTCATCTGTTGCTATATCATACGGGAACTCACTGGTTTATCACTTGAAAACCTTGACTGCATCGGAGTTGCCAGCATTTCTTGTTCCTTCCTCTGCTATGCAAATCCAACTGTACTTTTATACTGGTCTCCTGTGGAACGCTCCAGAGTATCTTCATATGGCAACTGATCAGATGTTTCCTGCTCCACTGGTTTCTCCTTATTAATTTGGGGATCCATTGCTCTATCCTGCTGTGATGTTATCCGAGTTAGCTTTTCAACACTAAATCCTTCCCTTTGCATGTAATCCATAAGCTCAGTTTCTATTTCTTTAACTTTGCCATTTAATCCTCTTTTCTACTTTTCTCTTTGTTTTCTTATTTTTTGTATTGTACAGGTGTCCATATCCGGATGCCTTTGCCTGCATTTCTGTGTAGCAAGTCCTCTGGAATGCTTTGACACTCCTCTGTGGCTAGCATGCCACCCTGTCCTCTAAGTGGTATTACCCTCTTTCTATTGTATCCTGCCTCATGGCTTGTGCATTATCTGACCCTCTTCACCGCCATTTGTCCACCTTCTGCATGCATGTCTCCTACCTTATCATCCTATCATTAGATGTACAAAACCATCCTTATTTGTCTGTACAGTTTTGTACATGTTTGGTTGCCCTACACACTATTCTTCACCCTCCTTTCTTTCCATATCCAGTCTTCCCTTTTCACTTCATACTAATAAAAGAGGGGTCTATCTCACAAAAAGTACACCCTAACTCCCACTCCTACTTCCCACTGCCCTACTTCCCACTGTGCATTTCCCTCTGCCCATTATTCTCATCTCTAATATAGTCACATGATCCCCTTTCCTATCCACATTTTCACGGATAATAGTGGTAGTGCTAACTTTGAATTTTCGGCAGATCTAGCACTTGGGTAAGCCTAAAGAATCAACAGAGATGGGGCTCATTTTTAGGCATTACAATATTTTTATCATGTAAGCTTAAGTGAATTGATCTGCATGTCCCAGAAAGTCTTTTGGCACAGATTATGGCTCTATATACCTGTGGGATATAAAAAGTAAGTAAAAATACTTGGCTGTAAGCTAGGTATTTGTGTTCCTGGAAACAATTACAACAGAGCAACTTCCCCTATGCAATTACTAACCCTTGAAGTTATTGTGTTCACAAGCCAGGGATTCATTTATGTTTTTACAGCTCTATTCCTTCTCAGAATGTCATGACATCATGCATTTTCTTGTAATTCTTTTTTAAATATTTGTAGTCAGCAATTTTAACTGTATTGTAGTTACTGTATAAAAATACCAAAGCAGGAAAAAAACTGAAAGAAGAAAACAAATAACACAAGTTTGTGCAGTGCAGTGGAAAAAATGGAAGAAACTATTTCTGCAAGAAAAAAACAGCAGAATATCCAGAAAAGGAAGTCAGGATGCAACTTGATTAGTAAAGATAGGGTATTGGACCCATACATATATATATATATATATATATATATATATATATATATATATATATATATATAGATGATATAATATCTTAGTTTGGGGATGGGAGGGAGGTGCTTCCCCCTTCAAAAAAGGATTGATGCTGACTACTTCATGTTTCTGTTTCAAGCATTTTTTTTAGCCTTTTAGTGCTCAAGGTTCTGACATTTGAGGATGGATAGTAGATGCATAGTAGATGTATAAGTCACATAACAACAGACCTGTGATACACATAACCATAGCAATTGTCAAACAAAGTGGACCACAATATAATAATGATTACTAAACATGTAAAATGTTCATCTGGAAAAATTAATTTCAAAATGAGACTACTATACAGACTAAAAAGCATTCACAGACCTGACACTTGACTGACTATTGTACCAGCTAGCCTGTTACACAGTGTCATTATTGTAACAGATGAGGTAAAAGTATTCGAAACACGTGCAATTTCAAGCCAAGATACTCAAACAACAAAATAAAATAAGTTACAGTTGCCTGTGGGAGCTAAATCCCTGCACGCGCGTGACACATATACAAACAAACAAAAATGTATCTCATTATCTTGATGCAGAAAGCTTGCTTTTTTCACCAACTTCTTAAATGTTATTACCACTGACATATGTAATACAGACATACAGACATACACATATAAATAAAAAAATAATAAATAAACAAACAAACAAAATAAAAACATATACTCTGTTGTGCAGAAAGCTTGGTCTCACTCACAACTTTCCTAAATAACATGACAGTCCAATATGTAGCATGAGTCATTGCCCTCATTTCTACAGATATACGTTATCACCAGAGACCTGGGTCTAAACTCATCACCACTGGCAGATACCAGAAATTGGTATGCAGTAAAACACTATTCTTGTGTTACACTAGACATCTCACAATGGGGTGTGAATGGAGAGCTGAAGAGTCAGCAAGCAAGGGAGAATAGTAATGCTGAAATTGAATTCATCCTCAAGTCTTGGTGAGTACCTTCATGAAGTGGACCCTGTTTTTCACAAAATCTCACCAAGGCGACACTGATATATAGACTGTATTTATATAACATATATTATGGACAGAGGTAGGTTAAAAATTAAAAAAATATAGCTGGGTGCACAAGGCCCAGCATAAAAAAGTGCCCTATCCTGCTAGGCACACTGGTGTCAGGACTGGAAATGATGACAGTGTAGAATTCTCAAAATATGGAAACATTCCTACAATGGGGCCAGACCGGGCCCAGGGGGAGGATGGCCCCCTGTTATAGAAGGAAGTAGTAGTCCACAAAAATCACAAAACCTGATAGGCCAAATAAGAGCCATAAAGATGGTGTTCATATTAGAAGAATGAAAACCCTAAACCGCGAATGCTCACATGAGCGAAAATGCCAGTGATCAAAGTTGCTATTGTGGGAGGCTGCACCCCCCATACCCCCTGCTAACTATATATTCTAACTTTGAGGTTGCACTACAGTGAGGAAAGGGCAAATATCCCACTCCTCACTATAACACGACCCGCAATCCCACTTTCGATTCACAGCATTTTTGCTCGTGAGCGTTCGCTGTTTAGGGTTTTCGTTCTTCTAATATGAACCCATAAAGATGATAAAATGTACTATTGAGGATAAGAAAGAAATTATGCATTATTATTATGCAAAAAGCCCAGAATTTCCAGACTCAAGATATACAAAATGATTAAGAGAGAAATTAGAGGGAAAAAAATACTTCCACAAGAAAAACTGTCAGAAGCTTCCAATAAAAATTTGCATTCATTAATACAACAGATTTGTGAAAAATAATATATAGAGCAAGAAACATTGATCTGTTTGGAAAAAGAAGCATCCGAGAAAGTGCAAAAATATAAACAACAAAAACTAGAGATTTTTGAAAAGTATAAAAACGAAATATGGACATGGGAAAGAGAGATCTGATATGGTGCAATATTTATGGAAAACAAAAAGCCAAATTAATCAATATAATGAAAGCAGCCCCAAAGATATTCAAAGAGAAATACAGGCCAAGGCATCCAGATATGGAAAATTTAACAATAAAGAAAATAATATCACAAAGAGGGACTGTAGAAAAGATTAGTGAAGTAGAAGTTAAAAAAATAGAAGGTGAAGTTATGGACTGCCTACGAAGTGAAGGATTTGGTGTAGAAGGTCTAACACATGTTAGATCACAGCAAGATGGAGCAAGTCCACAAAGCAAGGAAAAACAGGAAGATCAGGAGACATCTGAAGAGGAAATATGGACATGGGAAAGAAAAAGAGATTTAATATGGTGTAATATTTATGCAAAGGAGAAAGCAAAACTAACCAATACAAAAAGAGCAGCACCAAAGATATTTGAAGAGAAATACAGGCAAAGGAATCCAGACATGGACAACGTTACAATACAAAAATAAGAAGACAAAGAGAAAAAGTACAAAAGGAGATTAGTAATGGGGAAGTTAAAGAAATAGAAACTGAGGTTATGGAGAACCTGCAAAGTGAAGGATCCAGTGTAGAAAATCAAATTCAGAAATTACCACAACAGGATAGAGCAATGGATATCCAAATTAAGGGAAAACCAGTGGAACTGGAAGCAATTGGTCAGGTGCCATACAAAGATATTTTGGGGCCTTTCACAGGAAATCAGTATGAACATTCACTTGAAGCTGGACAGCAAGGGAAGGAACAGGAAACTGTGTAAACTGATGCAGTGAGTGTTGAGGAGTGATAGGCCAGTGAGTTCCCTTATGACAGAGCAATGTATGGCACAGGATGAAATTGAAGAGAATCTACCATAGGAAGATGCAATAGAACGTTCTATAAAATACCAGCAGGAAATGGAAAATAAAAAATGTGCCCTCAGTTTAGAAGAAAATGAGCTAAGAGAAGAGTTGATTGATTTAATAGAGATAGACATAATAAGATCAATGAAATAAATAGACGGCAGAAGGTCAATAAAACCCAAAAAGTCAGAAGTTTGATAAAACAAATGAACACAGTAATTAGGACTGTCCATAGAGATCCATGTAATATAACAAAAGTAAACAGGATATATTACTGTGCAGCTAAATTAATAACATAAAATTATACCACAAGAATACAGGGTAGTAAGGGAAAGGAAGGGGAGAAACTGAATACCATCATGGAAGTATCGAGTAGAGAAAACTATAAAGCAATTAAGACAAGAAGTGTCACTGTTAGGAGACTATAGAATAGAGAACAGATCAACACAAATACTAAGAAAGATAGACGTGATAAAAGCAACGAGCAGTATTAGAACAGACCAGGATCTATTATGCACTATCGCAAATAAAAAGCTAAAAATCTCAGCACAGGTGGAAAAACTTAGAAGACACACAAATAAATATAAAGGAAAAGTAAAAAATAAACAATTTATTAATAACCCAAAAAAGTTTTGTAGAGAGTTGGGAAACAAGGTAAAAGGAATTGAAAGACCACTAAAAAGAGAAGAAATAGATACATTTTGGAGAAGTATTTATGAAGATCCTGTGGAACTCAACAAAGACGCTAAATGGATAGAAGAAGTAAAATAAATAATAATAAGTTTAAAGGTACAGGATGAAGTAACAGCCAGAGAAATTGAAACAAAGTTAAGAAAAGCCTCTAATTGGAAAACCCCAGGCCCAGATGCAGTACCTAACTTCTGATTAAAAGTATTAATATCCTTGCACAAAGATTTAGCCACGAGTAAGAAAAATTTAATTGCATACCCTGAACAGACACCAACCTGGCTAACAACAGGGAAAACAATGTTCCTACTTAAGAGTGAACCTTCAAGCTACCCTAAAACCTATAGACCAATAACTTGCCTTCCACCGATGTATAAACTATACACTGGAATTGATGCCGACAGAGTTTATAGTCATTCAGAAAAAAACACAATTATGGCAGTAGAACAAAAAGGGCAATAAAAGAAAGTCATATGGAACAAAGGATCATTTGTTGTTAAATAAAGTCATAGTGGAGAACTATAAAAAGGGGAAGAATCTAAGTATGGCATGGATTGACTATAAAAAATCATTTGAAAGTGTCCCGCATTCATGGATAAAAGAGTGCTTAAAAATTTATGATACACCCTACACTGATTGACTACATTACAGTAACCATGGAACAGTGGCAGACCACTTTGCAATTAAGCCATGATAAAGGACAAATTATTATTCCAGTGATAAAAATTCAAAAGGGAATATTCCAGGCTGACTTTCTGTCACTGCTGTTATTCTGTCTTGCCCTTAACCCATTAAGCTGTTTACTTAACACCTTAGGCCATGGCTATAATTTGGCTCCTAGAAAACAACAAAGTTTAAAGACTTCTCATCTCTCTTTGTTAATGATTTAAAACTGTACAGCTCATCAGATGAGGAACAGAAAACACAACTGCAAGTTGTCAAAACTTTTTCAGATGATTTAAGAATGTCATTTGGTCTTGATAAATGTGCAAAAGCAACCTTTAAAACAGAAAAACTGCAGCACCAAGAAAATGTCAGTTTGGAACAAGAATGTGATATAAAAGAACTTGCACAAGAGGGAGTGTATAAATATTTGGGACTTGATAAAGGATCAGCAATAAAACATAAATAAATGTGAATAAAACTTATAAAAAATACTTTAAAAGACTTAAATTAATCCTGAAAACAGCATTGGCATCAAGTAACAAAATCCAAACTATAAATAAATTTGCTCTTCCTGTCCTAGCTTACAGTTTTTGAGTGACTGACTGGCCTCAAAACATTTTGGATAGAGATAGGAAAACAAGAAAGATGCTTCATACTCACAAATGGCTTATAAAAATCAGTGCATACCAGATTAAATATTCCCCGTTCTGAAGGAAGGATGGGCCTCTTTGAAATTGGTTACATGTACAGATCTGCAATCGTGGGACTTCACACATATCTGCTGACCTCACAAAAAATGTATAAATATACTTGCAAGTATGGAAAACTTCTGGAAGAACCTTATGTTGATCAGGAACAAACACATGAATGGTTAAGGAGAGGCAAATTCAAACCAAAAGATGAAAGGCTAATATTGGCGGCCCAAGATAGTGGGCTACATGCACTTTGGTTTACAAAGTCCATTGAACATGTGGGAGAAATGTTTGTAAAACCGAATTGGAAACAGTTATACACCTCACTGCTGGTTCTGACATACTAATGGCAGAAGGACTCTATACTGAAAGGCATAATAACGTGGCAAGACTGTTGCACTGGGGATTATGGAAACATTATGGTACTGAAGTGATTGAAAAACACTGGAAGCATGAACCACAAAGCATCACGGAAAATGATGAAGTCTACATCACATTGGATCACCCATTACCAACAGTTCAAAAGATAGATGCTAGAAAACCAGATATAGTGGTCCATGAAAAGAAGACAAAAGTAGCATTGATTATTGAAATCACCACACCCACTGACTACAGTGTCTTGCATACAGAGAGACACAAAGTCATAAAATATTAGGATTTGCAGGCAGAAACAAGAGCACTGTGGAAGAAAGATACCCAGACAGTTGCAATAGTAAGAGCAATGTGTCCTACAAAAATGAGTCTACAATCATATTTAGATATGTTATCAGTACATGTAACCCCCTACAAATTGCAGAAGGAGTCATTACTGGGCACATTGGAGGTGTTGCAAAGAGCAATTCTGACTGACATCAAAGATGGAAACAGTACTAATTTCATGAACTTTAATCTTACTTTGACATGGGAATGGGGTCCATTCCCATCATTGTATAAGAAACCTAAAAGACTTGGGGAAATTAAAAAAAAGACAGACCTTGTCCACAGACTGCAGTAGTAGAAATCATACAGACTCCTGGATAATGTGTTCTGCTGGCTTCCTGCTAGCTTTATTATAACACAAATGAAGGAGACGATTTGTGTCAGAAGCAAATACTTCCATTTGATAAAAGATCACTAATTCTTTGGAATTTTTTAAGCCAATTTGGCGGCATTATTGTAAAACATTCTCATTTAGTTCTTCCTTATTCTTTTTATATTTCTACATTGGCTCTATTTGTTTATTTCATTTCAAGGGCTATTGTCTTGATATTGTTGGAGTTATTTTATTTTGCATATTTAAAATGTTTAATAAAGTTATGAAAACAACTTCTTACTGTTGATTATTTAATGAGGGCTAATTACTACTCCAAAATATAAGTAAACTGACTGGACAGAAAAATCTGCATGCTATACTATAGGTAACTCCTTAACTACTCATGAAAAGGAGTTCGGTAGCTGTGTACCTGCAATAACAGTTATTCCAGTGCAGCTGCACAACTACTGAACCAACAAAAGCCACAGCTGCCATTTTGTTCACCGTATCATGCCAGTTCCTAGAATTAAACAGCAATGTGATGGGGACATCAGACTACCATGGTGAAGGCTACATTACTCCCAGAAATTATTTGAGTGGAAACACTAATATAAATATAGCTGGAGCTATAATATAAGGAAAAATTACAACTCTGATTTTCTCAGCTGTGCTAACTTAGCTTTCAACCTATAAATTCAAACACTATAAAACTGCTTTAAAGTTATTAAAACTGAGAGGAAATGTGCTGATATGGGTGTTTGTTGTCAAATATATGTAAGGAAAGAAAATGGTAGTTACAGCACTTGAACAGATGTAGTGTGCAGACACCCTCACATTTGGGAGCAAACTCACCCTTATGGTAGGAGTATATGTACCCTCACATTTGGGAGCATAAGCCCTCTCACATTTGTGCAGTTAGGGAGACAGGATGATAGGCATACCGAACTGCAAATTATTTAAAAAGAACAATAGCAAGCATTGATAACAAACTATTCAAAACAGATCTGTAATAGATTCAATAATGAAATTAAATACAAAAAGCAGATTAAAATTTATTCAGGTCATACCTCTCAACTGCCTCATATTTTTGGTCTGTTTCTCATTAAATTTGTGGTTTTCTGGGACATTGCTTAAATTTGAAATCACTAAATAATAACATACATTTGAGTTTCAGACTTGATATACTTCAGAAAATGCATGCTAACACAAATCCTGTATATAAGAGCAATATTTAAAATCAGTCCATATTTTTGGGCCTTTGTCCTCCCATTATTTTAGTCCTTGCCCTGATTTCTTGCACTAAGAAGCTGAAAGGTATGATTCAGGAAAAAGCATCTGAGAGGTTTAAAATTTACTAAACAAGGAACTACTTCACTACAGTAACCAAAATACAAAATAACATCACAAAAAATAGCACTTCAATTGCAATGAAAGAAATGGTTTTAATAATATGTTGAGTGCTTTTGTCCCACAAGGTAACAGAACTTCATCAGAGCTGACCACAATCAAAATCCATCATAACTCTCAACTGTACAGATTTGTGCCTCATATTTTAGGTCTGTTGCTCCTAAAATTTGTGTTTTTCTGACAAATCAGTGGCAATAGGAGTCATTAAATAATGACAGTCATTTGAGTTTCAGACTTGATATTATTAAAAAAATGCACACTAATGCAAAACATGTTACTCTAATCACTTTCTAAGTTTATAAGAACAATAATTAAACTCTATCCCTATTTTTGGGCCTTTGCCCTCCCCCATTATTTTTGGCTCTGTCCAGATTTCTTGCAATAAGATGTTGAGAGGTATTAAACCCATCCACTTTATAAACATCCATTTCTCATATGATAAGATTTATTTATTTTATTTATTTTATTTTACATCTGTTGACCGGGATAGTCTGACTGGTTGCATGTCCATTTTCAGCGGAGGCCCGGGGAGAAAAGCTCCAAGGGTAAGCAGATACAGAATTACATAATACCAGCATTACATATTACAAATAGACTATTTGCAGAGATTACATAAGTAAGCAAGTTAAACAAGTTCCACAGGTTACAGTTAATCCTGAGCACAAGTCAGGATTAAATTAAATTACACAGTAAACTGGTTAACAGATTTTTACACATTATAGGGAGAGTTAGCCAGGCTTGATACATTGACATAGCCAGTTAAGTGACAAATGTTGTCTGAGTCTAGTTTTAAATTGACCTAAGGTGGAAAGTAAGGTAATATCAGCTGGAAGAGAGTTCCAGGATCTACTTACAGAGTTTGCAAAGAGAGAATCACCGACTGTGTTATTAATTGTGCTAGTCTGAATTAATAGTTTGTTAGAGGATCGAAGCGGTCTAGGATTATAGGGGGTGATAATATTTTTAAGTGCAGGAGTATTGTCCGGATTATATAGGATTTTATAGGCCATAATCAGTTGGTTATATGGGATTAGGCTAGGTAGTTCAAGCCACCCAAGATGATTTAGATTGATGCAATGATGTGTCCTAAAAGGCATCCCAGTGGCAAACCTGGCAATGTGGCTGTAGCAAATTGAGAGTTTGTTAAGGACAGTCTTGTTTAAATTCGAGAGTAGAGAGGATGCATACAGAAGGGTTGAAAGAAGGTCAGAGCGAGCTATGGCAATTTTAGCTGGAGGGGTTAGGAAGGCTTTTATTCTGTAAAGTGACCCTAGTTTTTTATTGATGGTTTTGATAGTTTGGTTAACATGTAGATCAAATTTTAGATTATTGTCTATGATGACACCTAGTCATTTTGTAGAGGGATCAGGGGAGATTATTGTGCCATCATTTGATTTTATGGTAAAGGTGAAAGTGGTAGACCTACGTGTTGGTGAAAATAACAGCATTTTAGTTATTTTTGGGATTTAGGATCAGATGATGTTCAGAAAGCCAGTTTTCTATTGTATTAAAGGTGGTCTGGGTAGCTGACCATAACTCTACTGGAGATGTGGCTGAGCAAATCAGAGTAGAGTCATCAGCATATTGGATACAGCTGACTTTTGGGATGATAGTATAAAGGTCGTTAATGAAGATAGAGAACAGCAAGGGCCCTAGTATAGAGCCTTGTGGTACTCCAAGGGTGTTAGGTAGAAGGTTAGAGAGTTTGTTCTGCCAGAGGACAGCCTGCTGTCAACCATTCAGGTAGGATTGAAACCATTGAATGGCTCCAGTATCTAGACAGAATGTTTGCAGGGTGTAGATTAAAAGTTGGTGATCAACCGTATTGAATGCCTTGGAAAGATCCAAGAAGAGGGCTGAGGATATATAACTGTTGTTGCGATTATGGTTTATGGTGTTGGTAAAGGCTAGGAGGACTGAAGTAGTGCTGTGATGAGGACAGAAGCCATGCTGAGTGTCTTCCATAAGGTGATTCTGGATTAGGTGGTGCATGAGTTGTCTATGAATACATTTTTCCATAATCTTTGCAAGTGGAGAGAGTATAGCTATTGGCCTATAATTGGAGAATTCAGTAGAGCTGCCTCCTTTGTGAAGTGGGATTACATAGGATATTTTCCAGATGGTGGGAATTTTAGCTTCTACTATGGTTCAATTGATTAGCATTGATATGGGTAAGCAATAGCATCAGCTGATTTTTGTAGGTATTCTGCAGGGAGTTATCAGCAGAAAGTGTAGTGGGTTTTAATTTTTTGATCAAGGTAAGGATAAGTGAAGTGGCAACTGGTTGGAAGCTGAACGCGAGTAGGTTTCTAGGGGTGCTACTTTCAGGACCAGCGGAGCTAGGAAGTAGTTGGCTAGCTAGGGCTTGAATTGTCTCAGTAAAGAATTGGTTAAAACTATCAGAAACATCTTCAGGGGTTTTATCAATAGTAGCAGCAGGGATTGGGGTTGATGTTTGTCCAGGATGTAGTAGATTATTTAAATCTGCCCAAAACTTCTGAGGGTTATTTTGATTTACTGTCTGTAAATTACAGTAGTATTGTTTTTTGTCTTGAAAAATTGATTTTTTGGTTTCGTTCCTGGATTGCCTGTATTTAATGTGATCTTGAGGGTCTTTAGAAGAACGCCATAAGGCCCATGCTTTGTTTCTAAGGGTCATATGACTCTGTTAAAAAAACACCCACCATAAAAATGTAAAAATGTTTATGTAACTAAAAATTTCAGATAACATTTTCTATTAATATTCTCATTTAAAACTGGCACTTTATGTGTTGCCAAAAGTGCCTGTTATCACAGCTCCTTTACCTCTAAGATATTATTCAGACTACCCTTTCTATAAGTCTCAGTCTCACATTCCATCCAACCAGTTCCATTTTATACATTGGGTTGAGATGTCACATCAACAGTGACTATCATCTAGAGGCAAAGTTTACACTATCGGGTGGCTAGCCCTGCTATGGTTGTTCTTCTATACCACAGATAAATGCACTCACACCTGTGGGCAATTTAGAGTACCCAATCCACCTACAGCATATGTTTGGAATGTGTAAGGAAACTGGAGCTCCCAGTGAAAACCCACATGAACACAGGGAGGATATGAAGAATCTGTACATATGGCTGGGGCCAAGAATCAAATCTGTGAACCTCTTGTAGTGAGATGACAACACTCCCTGCTGTGGCAGTGTACCCTCCCTCATGTCATTCTCACACTCTAAAATGGAAAAAAAAAACAGGCTTTTTATACATTCAATTGCTGTTTTATTTGGCAATATATATATATATATATATTCATTATATTTATAATACACACTTTTCATGGTGGGTGAGTTTACATTGTGGAATGAAAACATACATCATATTATCAAAGCCTTTTATTTCATTGTGATTGAAGTGTTTGTTGTGAGTTCTAAAATGACATTTGCATTTGGAGGAACATTTACATTAAGAGTGCACAGGTAAAATAATGAACTAAATGAAAAAGCTAAATGAGTAAATACTAACAGTTACAGTTTATGTAAACATTGCAGTTATTCTTTGGCTTCTTACCGTGCATTGCTATACAAAGTTCACTTAAGTACAGCTGAACATTTGTGTTGTTTTGTTATTTGACTGCTACTTATATTTTCCTTTGTATTTACTTGCTTCTTGTGTGTGACTAAAGAAACTCCCATCATCTAATCCACTTACCTGAAAAATAAGTCCTATTGCAGTCAATAGCAGCTGTTGCTAGCAATGTCATAATTAATATACTAAATGAGACTGTTGATGATCACCTTGGTACATAGTAATACTTTCTAATACCTGTACAAGTGACAGGACAGTCCCATCTCCCTTTAGATAGTATTGCAATATATCATAACCAATGCACTGGAATAGGACTATGGTGCAGGGTTTGCAAACGTATTGCAGAATAAGGACCACTGTAACCTCAAAATGGTGGTGTCTGGTCAGGCTACTCACTAAGGAAGAAGAGGATCTGTGAAGGGATATTGCTTCTTTAAAAGATTTTTGTAGTATTTCATACTCTATATGCCACAATATTAAGCAGACAGAATTCTTAAACAGGTCATGATGCACCTCATTGGCATCAGAAGTGGCATATTTTGCATAACTGGCATGTAGTGCTTGGATTAGGGAGACCGTACAGTGTTTGTGTGTGTGTGTGTGTGTGTGTGTGTGTGTGTGTGTGTGTGTGTGTGTGTGTGTGTGTGTGTGTGTGTGTGTGCGTGTGTGTGGAGGGGAGGGGCTAAGCTGGAACAGTATCACTGACAGCATGTAGGTTTGACTGCACTGTGGATGGGGCTGAGTTACTCACACACAGGCTGACTGCTGTCGTAAGGTTATGGTGGGTCTACAGAGTTTAAGTGTGAACCATTCACTTTTGAATTGTACATGGCCCATGACAGCTTTGTTAAGCTGAGGGAAGGTGTAGTCAGGCTACTTGTACAATGCTTTGAGTTACAAGGAAACAAGTGGGGGACACCAGTGACTGCTATAATGAGGAAGACAGACTGAGAAGTTCAGATCAAAGACAGGCTGTCTGGGAGCAGATGGAAGACAATACTCTCTGACAGGTTGGTGAGGGTGAAGACAGGGTACTCTGATCACTGATTGGATACACAGCGATTTGGAGGACTTCACTTTCACAGGGAGGAGAAGCAGTAATCACTATTAGGACAGACATGAAAGGAATATGGGAACTGACAACTGTAAGGGTGGAGTAGGGATTCTAGGTGCATGGATGGATAGATGGATGGCTGGATGGATGGACTGTACTTTCATAGTTGCCAGTGTGTATATATGGGATGGGATAACTCTTTGAGGGAATGTGTTGTATCAGACTGTGAAGTACACTTCTACTGGTGAAAGAGCTGCACTTCAGTTTTAGGACATATTGTGTCAAATGTTATATAAACAAAAGTCCAGTTTACGATGGGACTTCCAAGATGGCTGCACACTAAATAACAGCTTGTTTCTAGTTATCCCACTATATAAACAGAAACTCAGCAAAGAAGGCCAGTAGATGTGTTTATGGGTAAATTTCAGTAGCTGACTAGTAAATACACTGCCTGTATGCCAGGAATCAAGAAACACAGAAGACACGGAAAAAAAATCAGCTACAAAAAGGAGGAAGAAACACTGACTGGGGAGAGTTCTGCAGCTGTTTACCAAAAAGTAATGCAACCTTCAGACATGACTCCCAGTAACCTAATGGAAGATATAAGACAACTGCATACAAACCTGTTAAAGTAAACAAAACACTGGTAGAGTACATCAACACAAACAAGGCTGGAACAAATGGCAGAAGCTTTAAACAGCTATTCAGATGAGATTATAAAGCTGCAAAAATCAGAGGTTGAAATGAAGAAAAGGCTGGTTGAATATGAGACTGCTCAGGAAGAGATATTTGAAAAAAATAATAGAATTAGAGGGCAGATGATATAGGAAAAACCTAAGATTTTCGGCTATACCAGAGAAGCTGGAAGGAACAGACTGCATCAGTTTTATGAAAGCACAAATAAGCAACTGGACTGGTATTCCACAACAGGAACTGTTAGTTAAATGGGCACATTGTGTGCATGCTCCAAGCATAGCAACAAGAAAGCAACCTAGACCTATAATAGTAAGGATGCAATCCTACCAGCAGAAGGAGTTGATTCTAACAAAACTATGGAAAGAGGACAAAATACTAAAAGTGAGAGACAGCAGAGTGTTTGTGGAGAACAATCACTCATTGTACACCAGGCAAAAAAGAAATAAATTCATTCCACTATTTAGGAAATGTTGAGATGCAGGTGCGAGATTCAAACTGCTGCATCCAGCTGTCTTCAAGGTATTCTTCCCTGGAGGGACAAAATAATTTCTTGATGAATTGCATGCTAAGGAGGGAATACAAAAGTTTGCCCAACAAAAACTGAGCTATGAAACAGAAGGAGATTCTGCTTCTTGTTCTTCTGGTAATAAAGACCACAGAGATACTGTACCTGTGAAACTTTTTTCAGTATTTTAATGGAAAATGTTGGAGAGATGGAAGGGAGCACAAGAGTTGACTAGAAGAATAACGAGAATGTTGGAAATAAAGCAGAGACAGGATTTGAGTGATGGAGAAGAACAGTAATAAAATCAATAACTTGATGTGGGATTACAATGCAATAATTATATTTGCAAAATATGACAGAACAAGAAAATCTGGAAATACTGGACTTTTTCAAAATTTGTTTGTTGTGTGGGGGACTCTAAAGTATATGCCCTAGACTTCATGTCATTACCATTTAGAAAAATGCTTTCGGGAGGGGAAGAGAGGGGAGAATACTAACTATAAGTAAAAAAAAAAACACTTTCTTTTTGTAATAGCACTGTACTTGTGGTGCATGGTTTTCTTTGCATGCTATTTTTAAGTGTAATGGGGAATGCAAACAGGTGCTTTTCTCCCCTCTCCTCTTTTTCTTTTCTTGCATGGGGGAATAACTGATTAAGGTCCTTTGTTTTAGGAGAGAGAGAGCAAGTAAATGAAAAAAGAATATTGAAATATATGAGACTTTTTTCCTAGCAATTGTATGTATGTACACTAAGTAGCATTTCTGCAGCTGGTCTTCATGTCTCCATGGAGATAATCTGATAAAGAGAAACTGGAAACAGTCTGTTGAAAGGGGATAGGCTGATGGAAAAGAAAAAAAGAACAGATAAATTGGCTAGAACATAATGTTCTCTGAAAACACTCACGGGGTTTTCCCAGGTGTGACAGCTTTAAATACAATGCAAAATCAATTAGGCTTGAAGAAAAGTTTTCTCAGTTTAAAATGCAATGTGGATGCTAATATAAGCAAGTGCTTTTTTTCTTTTTTTCTCCCCTCTCTCTTTTTCTTTGTTCGGTTTTAAGAAATGTAAACACTGCAATGAAAAAAATAAGAAGGGGAGGAGATAGAGGAGAGAGGAAGAGTCTGGTAAGAGAGTATGAAAAAAGAAAATCAGTGTGCTTTTTTCCCATGCTTGTATAGAGAAATGACTGGGTTAAAGCCCTAGGCATTATCCTGTAACAAGTTCATTACAAAGCATGTAACTGAAAAAAAGTATTGAATATTGTAAGACCTTTTTTTTCTGATAAATGAGGTACCCTAAGCAGTTTTGTGTCTGGTTTGCATGTCACTAGAAGACAATTTGATAAAGAGAAATGGCATGGAGATAGTGTGTACTGAAAGTATTGAAGTGTTTTCTCAACTAGGAGAGCTATAAAGACATACAGAATCAAATAGCACTTACTAGTAGCACATGCTGTACCATGCTTCTTAGCATGACTGAACTTTCTTTTTGGTTAACTTTAGCTCGCCTGTGTAGCTATCTACTTAGAACTTATGTTCTTATTAGAAAGCAAAAACTTCAATATTTGAAGATGTACACAGTTTTGAGTGTTATTATTAAGTTAATAGAGTTTAGGAGGGTTTGGGGAGTTGTTTGTTCTGTTGAGGGCTTTCAGAAAAACAAAATGTTATGTAAGATGTGGCATAGGCACAAGTGAATATGACAAGAAACAACTGTATAAAAGACCAACCTGTCCAAACAGTATATGCATGTAACATAAAAGTTGGAACTAGACATTTAGCAAAAAAGCAGTTATACATAAAATGTGGTAATAATAACTATATAAGAAAATGATACTTTCTGTCTTTCAGTCTGAATGGTCTTACAAATAAACATAAAAAAGAAAGAGTAGTAAACTATAATAAAAAATGTAGAGTGCAAACAGCTATGCTACAGGAGACAAAGCTGGAAAGGACTGAACATGTAAATTTGATAAAGAAAGATTTTCAGGATGGTTATTCAGTAAAATATCTTGGGCACAGGAAAAGAGGATTACTTATATCAATTGCAATTGAAGCACCAATAGTGATAGGAGAAGGAAAAAAGATAATAATGGAAGATACATAGTCCTAAGCGGCTACTGGCTAGGGAGAAGGGTTACACTGGCATGCATTTACATCCCCCTTAAAACTGCTATAATGGAACTTAAGAAAATTCTGGGAGAAATAATCAGCTTTTAGCAAGGAATATTACTTATAGATGGAGACTGGAATTTGTTTTGCAACACTGAAGATGTGTCTGGGTGTCCTATAAGGGAAAATTTAATGAAGGAGGGTAGATTTTTGAAGAAATTTATGAAAATGCTTGGCATGGAAGATGTGAATTCAGTACTAGGAGTTTGGAGT
Source organism: Protopterus annectens (assembly GCF_019279795.1). Lineage (NCBI taxonomy): Eukaryota > Metazoa > Chordata > Ceratodontiformes > Protopteridae > Protopterus > Protopterus annectens. Next base: position 1,145,658,221 of record NC_056727.1, read on the forward strand.
GAATTTACATATTACTCACCAAGATACAAAAACTGGGCTAGGCTAGATAGATATACCCCCGGATTCATGAATCCTCCATGTAAGACTTCTTACTCGGAGGCTGCAGTTGAACAGTATGACATCAGCGTGCCATGAATATTCATGAGGGCATGCTGACTCAACCGTAAGTCTTACACGGACTGTGTAAGAAAGCAGGGGGCATGTCCGACTGCTGAGCAGTCTAAATGTCCACTCCCCTGCAAGGGTTGGAAAAGTAAAATGAAATTACACAAGAGTGAGTCCGCTCAAATGTCCTTGCACCCAACACCGCACTCCCTGACATTGTAAACCCCCATCACAGTTATAAAAAGTAAAACATTAATTTTATTTTTTTTTAATTCCCGAAATAGCTGCCTGTATTTGTGCGTGTGTGCGCGGGAGTCCCCATTGCTTAGCTGTAGTTAGCAATTCCGACATGGAAGAGCATAAGAAAGAATGTTTATATAAATCACACCAAATTGCAATAGTGTAATGGTAGAGCGTTTGCACAAAGAAAAGGCATTCATGGTTTGAGTCCCACCACTCCCCTTCTTATTTATGTTTTAAATCACTATATGGAAAAATACCTGACAAATATGATTAAAATATTAGTAAAAAGCAGTGAAATGGCCAATGTATCAGTGAACAAAATATATAAAGGATCCTGATATATAATTGCCTGCAGTTAAGCAGCACTTTACCCAGTGCACTAGAGTTGCCCATAGTTTAATAGTGCTTTACCCAGTGCAATAGAGTTGCCCAAAGTGTAAGAGCGCTTTACCCAGCGCAATAGAGTTGCCCAAAGTTTAAGAGCGCTTTACCAAGCACAATAGAGGTGTCCATAGCGAAATAGCGCTTTAACCAGCGCAATGTGTTTGCGCAGATGTGTGCGCTGCACCAACCACGGCACCGTGGAGCAAAGAGAGCAAAGTTGCTTAAATGCAGCCACACCCCCCAGCCTGTCTGGACGGTATGAAAATAAAATGAATGACAAGGTTCAAACCCAGGACTCTGTGCATCATAATCAAAGTATAGAACCACTAAGCCATAACAACTTAGGAGAAACAGCCACTGTTAACATACATATACTTAGTAATGGTAGATTAACCATTACTAAACAGGTCTGCAGTCAGTCGAGAATTTCAAAAATGGCCAATCACAAAAAAGTGTGGGAAATGCAGCATATTTAAGCCCCATAGGTGTGAATACTCACCATAACTGATTGTAGCTCACATCTGCAGTTAGAATGGCTGATGCTGGAGAGGGTACATGCTTCTGAGCGCAACGTTGGAGCATTGAGGAGTCGAAATACATGGTTTGGCTCTTTGTCCACCGTCATGAGTCAAGACTCCTGCAGGGCCAGTTCCAAGGGACGGAGTACAAGGCAGAGGGTTGGAACCGGTTAGCTCATGACCTCACCAGTGTCACAGGCATTCCTCAGACTGGTGAGCAGGTCCGTCAACACCATGCAGACCTGAAGAGATGGAAGCAGGACCGCCTCAACCAATGGATACAGGAGGCCTGTGGGATGCATGATGCCTCACAACTGAGTAGGTAGCCATGGAATGTAGTATGTAAGAATTGATAATTGATATAATTGATTGTATAACGGATAGGTATGTCTCAATATCCCTTCATTTACTTTACAGCTGCAGCTGACCGTGCTGCGAATTAGCAAGCCTATGCAGATAGGCTGCTAAGGCTGCACCACCAGGCAGGTTAGTGATTATTCTGCATGTATTGTTATATAAAATAGGGGAGAGAGCATGAAATAAAGTGTTGTAGTCCAATAATACAGCCATAAAATGGCCTGAATAAGTCCTCTGCATGTGCTGTCAGATAAAAAAGCCAGAGAGCCAGAAAAAGAGTGTAGTAACCCATTAAGAAAGGCAACATATGTCCGGAATAATATCTCTGCAGGTACTGTCATATAAAATAAGTGAGTGAGCCTGAAAAAAAGTGTTTTAACATATTAATAAAGGTATAATATGTCTTGAACATGTCTTCCATATGCACCGTTATAACAAAAAAAGGAGTGAGCCTGTGGAAAAGTGTGTAATGTCATTAATAAAGGTCTAAAAACCCAGAGTGTGTTTGTGTCACTTAGTTTGAAATGCTGTTGTACCCTTGCATTATACAAATAGTACTGTTTTAAAAAGTGCTGGCAACCCAGACTTGTGCAGTCCCATATAAAGTGGGAGATGGAAGTGCTATTAGCTGTGAAGCATATATACAGTCCTCAACAGTCAGTTACTGGCTGGCATGCATAAATAAATCTGGCACACAAGTAGCATGTTAATTTGTTCCCCAGAAATGTGAGTGTGTGTCAAGAAATGCAGGGTTCTGTATAAATTGAAGTGAAAATGTCATGTGAAAACATCCAGACATGTAGATAAAGAAATATAAATGCAATCAAGAAATATGTAGCAGTAACATCTGCATCCTGGACAGTTAGTATGTCAGATATAGGTCAGGAATATTTTGAACTAGCCAAACCCATTACACAACCTAATGCATGGTGGCAAGTGTAATAATACATGTAGGGGATATACACTTGCAGTCACTAGGAATGTAGTGTAGACTAAAAGTAATTATAAGATGTTAATCGAGGTTTTTTCCTACACCCTACTGTATGTGCATAAACCATGCAATTCCACACCTCAATGGGTATGTGTAATCTTAAATATTTGTTGGGGCATATGTCCTATTGTTCTATAAATATTTGTATTCACGTTGATGCATGTGCCCTGTTTAAACACCGCAGTCATGGTGGCCTGTTGCTACCAAACATCCCTGCATGCTGTTGGAATATCCACTGACGTTCAATATATGCATGTGTTATGCTTACTGTTCAACTGTTGGAACCTTGGTGTTTTGGGTTAATGGGAATATTACTGCATGCTGTTACAACTAATCTGGAATGCTGTTGTTTATGTTGTAATTAAACACACCTAATCACAGAGCATACGGGAAGGCTGGTCCCAGCAGACCCACCTGTCCCTCCTCAGCTGGCTAGTGCACCTGGCACCAGCAGGTCCGGTGCCCAGCCCGGGCTTCCCTCCTCCGTTGGTCCTGTGCCACCTTCAGGTGGAAGTACTGCAGGTAAGATGGGGCTCACCCCCCCGTGCAAGCGTCGACGGTGAAGGGCCACCTGTCACCCTTCGAAGGGTCTGGGCTGTGGTGCGTATGGAGATCCAGTGTACAGTCGCTGATCCCCTATGCCAGCTTGAGGCGAGAGTGGCGCATCTCACGTGTGAGCCTGCCCATCTTACTCAGCCCCCAGCACAGCCACCCTCGGGGCTGTGAAGATGCAGTGGTGACTGCCCATGGGTGGGGATCTCAGTTCCACTGTTACCATCTGTGGGCTCATGGGCTTGCGATTTCCAAACATCCGACCCCGTCAATTGTGTTCACCCACCCCATGTGTCATACACCGCCCCTGTATGCGTCTTGTCTGTCTTGTCTGTTTACCTCCCCAACCTACCTCTCTGGACATACCTACTTCCTCTACCTCACTTTCCACTCTCACCTGAAAAAAAAAGAGCAATCTGTACCCACAAAAAAATTACGCCCCATACATAGCTGCCCATTTTGCACACATGTCCATTGGACATGTAAACTGATAATTATAATTGGCAGTACAACATACTTTGTTGTCCTCACCCCTCTCCCAGGGGTGGAAGGTTTCAAATTTCACTCCAAATTTATTGCATATGCACAGCTGTTGCTGGTAAAGAAATGGGCAGCTATGGACGTTCCCTACACCCGTCCTGCACATCCCAACCTTGTTTACCTACTGTCTGTCCCTCTTTGTGCCCCCTTCTTCACCACAATTCTATCTCCCCATTTTCTTTTCTTTGAAAGAAATTAGCGCAGGGGTTAGCGGGAGTAAGCACTTTTAAGTGGTAGTAAGCGGGTTTAAGTGAGTGTGCGCATGTGTGCACTTAGCTAAGTATTGCTAAGCGTCGGGCAAACCCGCTTACAACTGCTTAAAAGTGCTTTAGTCACTCTATGGCAGGGCCCTTGTTCTGCTCAGCAGCAAAAGAAAAAACCTCTGCCAGTCTCGAACCCCAGACCATTGACACAATACACTGCATGAATTAACACCAAGCCACAGTAGATATATAAATAACTTGGTGCTAAAATAAATATATCATGCATTACAATGAGGGAATGTAAATGGAAATTAGGAATGGTATAACACAAATCCTGTTCTGTGGGTCTTTACCAGCTGTTGTTGTGGAATTGCATGACATGACTGTGAAAAGAGAACCAGCCATCCTAGCAGGGAATAATGTTACAGTAGCACCTCACAAACACCACACAGTATGAGATCAGGATAAATACTGACAAAGTTGAATAGGGCAGAGGCCCGACTCCCCAACTGTGACTGCTTTACAGGAATGTCCCTGATTTGTAAACAAATGTTAGCTGTGCCCCACTGAATCACTCTGAAAAGTACTAACTTTAGGCAGACAAGTGTGGAATCACACGTAATGAATAATGTCAATAGGTGAGAGTAGACACTGCTTGCATGTCGGAAAAGGTGTAGTTATATATATGCTCTGATTCCCAAGAAAGTCTCAACTGCAATATGTCTGTAATATATTGCAGGTGTATCTCATTTATATGTACCTTTCACTGAGGCCGTTCAAATATATACCTAAGAGTATCTGAGGTCTGGCAGAGGCAGAAACACACAGGCATATCAGCATTACTGCTGTTACACACTCTGCAAATAGCTTTGGAAGGAGTTCCACAAGCATACCCTTATGTAGGATTACAACACAGAAATATCACAGGATGTAGCCATGTACTGCTAGCAACCAACTGTGACAATGCCAATGTTCCAGTGCTGAAAAGACTGGTGTGGTGCACAGACAAAGAATGATAGGCTAACCTCTAGCTACCATCTGGATATGTCCACAGGTGGGAGCTACGCAGACAGACTACTTTCCTTGATAGACTAACAGGTACACAGCAACACTGTATGTTCAGCAAGATAAACCTCACATGATAATAAATAATGCTCTTTGCAGTTCTGCACCTCTACCTAAAGGTACAACACACCTGTGTATTCAGGCAAAAAAAAGGGTGTAGGTAGGGGCATACTCAGTACTGAAATATGTCCAGTTGTGTTGAGCGGCCTGTGCTAATGTCAACACAAACAAACCACAAACTGTTCAGAAGTGAGTAACGTAATAATTACCATATAGCAGTTCACAAACACTGCATGTGCCACAGGAATACAGTGCAATAACCACATTTGTATGGCAGTTAATTGTCTACTTCAGAAATAAAGTACATACTCCCATGTATCCTGTGTTAGCATTTGGAGGGGTGAGTACATGTCTACACTGAGAAGTGTGTACTGGAAGCAGCAACATTCAGGTTTGAGTACTACATGCATATCACTGGCTACAACCCTAGCTGCAGATAAGAGACATATACCAACCTTCTGACTGACACAACGGTGTCCAGAGCAAACAAGCATGGGCCCCACCTTGGAAAGCTGAAAGGGCTACGCCTACCTAACCTAGCATTTTATAGCAGTGGGCTGCAATCACAGTGAGTAATGCAGTGACCACACAGCAGGCTGCATGCAATTACTGAATGGTGGGCAGCAAATGGGGCAGAGGCTGTCACATGCAAAAGTGCAGATACCTAGAAAAGCAGGCTGTACCTGCTGTCCACACATGCAATAATATCATTGCAGGTACAGGGAGATAGAGAGTGAGAGCGAGAGAGAGAGACACAGACAACAGAGAGAGAAACAGAGACCGAAACCAAAACAGAGGGAGAAAACCCAAAACAAACAACCAAATAAAAAAAACCCCTACAAAACTGTAACAGATGGAGCAGGGAAATACAAAGGTAAGTTATGTAACTCATATGTATGTATTGGCATGTAGTAGATGTTCCTGAAGAGTACTCTACACACTGCAAATCATCCATGTGTGGCAGCAGTACATATCTATCTGTATCTGCACATGTGCATACAGCAAGGGACATACTGCAACTGTTAGTGAAGGGTGGACAGATATCTGTCGTTGAAGGTTGTTATGTGCATATATCTATGTAGGTTGTAGTGTGTGGCATAGAAAACAGCATGCAGTGCTGATATATGTCATGTGGTGGTTAAATGCTGTGGGACTGATTTGTCAGATCTGCTGTGTTACAGGCAGTGAGGCCTGCTAAAGCTACATGGGCTGAGGACACCCACATGCATTCTGCACAACACTGTGCAATATAATCACATAACTGTACATCCCACAACTGTCGCATAAGTGATATCCCCACCATGAAAGGTGGACTGTACATGTGCCTATATGTACATCTATGTGTACAGCAATGGATGTGTACATGTATGTGTATAGATATGTATGTATGTATGTATATATATATATATATATATATATATATATAGATAGATATACATAGAGAGAGAGAGAGAGAGAGACATGGGGTCATATGTACTGCAACAGGTGTGTGGTGACCAAGGCATGGACTGTAGACACGTGTTGATACTGCAGTGCCATTCCTCCTTTCCAAAACACTGTACCCATTAACTACCACATAGGTAGAGATCTACCTAACACTGAAGGTGTGATAAGGGAACATGGGACACAGGTGGACAGTAGCCTCCTCTTTGATAAAGACAGTGCAACACTAGACCTGTAATCTGTCTGTGTGGTATGTGTCATGAAAACAGGTGTGTCATCTAGGGAAATATAGGTCAGTGTTCCCCTCTACTCATCACAATGCCCTGTGTGGTATGTACCTCACATGACAACTACAGCAGGTGAAAAGGCCACAGACATACCTCACAAAGGGTAATACTGGCCGCAAACAGATGCCCTATGCAGACTGACTCACAAAACCACATCTAGACTGTATTGCATACTGGCCACACAGAGGTGACCTCTGCCGGACATACAGAGGTATGTCACACCCATAGCTGGGTGACAACCACCATGGTAACATATCACAATCCCTCTGGGATACACGCTCTAGGGCCCTACACCTCGTCAGCTCATTAAACAGCACATTCTGGAGGGATAGGTTCCTATCTCAGAGATATGCCATACACTGGAACAGACCACCTAGCAATAGCAAACAAGGCTCCTCATTAGCAGTTGTCATAAATACCCCTGCTGATTATTTGGGAGATTGGTAATACACCCAAGGAACCCCCTCTGTGGTTCTGGTTGGCATGGGCAAGTGAAATCAAAGTACATGTGTGTCAAAGGCCAGGGTAGCATATGGCTAGGCTGCTGTAGGCCTTAGGGCCAATAACATATTACCTACCTATGACACTATGCACTCACACATGTACTCAATGCAATACCTGCTATGTGAGGTTGAATAAGTGTAACGCTGAATGTGTGCAAGGTCTGTAAAGGTGTGATAGGTTAGTGTGAAGTTGTATCTGACATGGTAGTGTCTATCCTAGCTGTGAGGCCAGCAAAAGATGTGTATTGTACTGTTAGGCAGACATAGTAGTATGGCATATGATGTGACGTAGTTCCTTGTTGACGACCGTGGTGTCTCATTGTAGGCTAAAGCAATACATGTATGCTTAGTGAGTGGTACTGCTGGTGAATCCAACTCCCATATGAACTGTAGTACTACCTGAAGCTGTAGGCCTAAACAGCACAGTATGGTGTGTGTTCACATTGCTTGGAAACACTGTCTTGTGTGTTTCCTGTAGTCTGCACAGAGGACAAAACTCAGGCATAAGGGTTTGTAAGCAGTGGCACACAGTACTGTATGGTACACAGGTAAAGCTCATCTGTGTTGGCATACAGTGCTGCGTTGTATGTTTGTCTGATGTGTGTGTAATTATGCCTGTACCATGGCTGCAATCATATGTGTGTTACAGGGTATACGAGTGTATCCAGCAACATATATACTCTGTTACAGCAGTATGCCACCTATAGTAACAACTGTACAGATATGTTAGGCAGGGCTATGGCATCAAAGACTAGGGTGGTTGATTGGTACTACTGTAACTGTACTTTACATTCATTGCAATGGATGACATCTCTGTTTGTGCATTGGTGTGATATATACCCCTGTGTCGAGGTTGTGCATTGTGTCACAAACAGTGTGCCGGGTACTGTTGTATAGTGGTGTGATATATAGAGTGTGCCAGTCACTGTTAGTCAGTTGTTGCCTGAGAACCAATAAGTGGTATTGAACGTGTGTAACCTCTGACAGAAAAATGGATGGTATATATGTCAATAAAGTGATATATGTGGTTAAAGGTGTAAAGTGTGCCACAGGACTCGCTCACACATATTGTTCATATCTTTTACAGCCAGATGACCCACCAACACAACCTGTCTTACACAGCAGTGGAGGAAGATGAGATTTTGCAAAGCCTAGTGCAGAAGTACACAATGCTGTTTTCCCAAAGCAGCGAGCACCAGCAGGAGCGGACTGCACTGTGGCAGGATCTTGTTCATCGTGTAAATGACATAGGCATGCATAACCAGACATATGAGCAGGTACGCCTACACTGCAGTGATTTAATTTGACATGTCCGGCGGTGTGCGTCTGATATCCAAAGACAAAGCTTGCCACAGGTGGTGGGGTGGCCATTCATCCCCCCCTCACCAGAGTGGAGGAGCTGCTCCTAAGCATGGTGGCTCCTGGGCAACAGCAGCAACTACCTCTGACATGTGTTGTCATGGAGGCCAAAGCCACCCAGCATGTTCACATGGAGCGAGCAGGTAACATGCCCTATCTGTAGACTACAGTTAACTGTATTGTTAGATTATGTCTACATGAGATGTGTACTGTGTGTTTAGCAGTTGTGCTGCCTAGTGTTGTGCAATACTGATATTTGGAATATTATTTCTACACCTGTGACTGTTGACTGTAGTTCTACTGTAGTTTAGCATACCCACTGAAGCAATGCCACAGTTGTGGCCACTGACGAACTCTCTCATATTCTCGTAGGTCCCTCTGGTGTGACAGCAGGGCAGATGATCCATGCTGGTGAGTGTGGTATAACTGCAATGTTGGTAATGAAATGTGCATGTCATAGGAGAGGTGTAGGCCATGTACACGTGACACACCTACGCATAATGCATGTCATGCATGTTTGCTGTAAGACGTTGCACAGCTCAGTAATGTCAGTAGCTGCCTCAATGACATGCAATACACAGAGCATCAGACACAGTTGTGGCAACACCCTACTGCACATCAGATAGGCATAGTTGCTACAGCTGTACACAACATAACACATTTATCATACGCAGTACACAAAAACATGCTACATATGGTGTTAGCACACACCCGCTGTAAGGTCACACTTCAGTATCCCACATGTCATCCACACACACATGATGTACCTCAGGGGTAGAGGCCTATCATGGGGCTGTGCAACACTCTTCAACACATAACACAGTCATGTTAGGCAATGCTCCCTATTGGGCACCTCACAAACCCATGTACAAAGTGGCTGTGTAATTGAGAACGTAGCCACGGCACTGCAGTTCAGGAACAGCATGCTAGGTGGTGGTCTGTCATACATTAGTAGCCATGAGTGACCACAAGATGCATGATGATAATGGCACATGGTACTACACCCCATCCAGTTACAGTGACCACAGTACTACACATAGCAGTCATTGCTTTGCACCTCAATGTTGTGTGTGTGCAAACACATGCACCCATACACAATATACATAGCATGGTGTGTGTGTGCTTACATATGCCAGTATACACAATATGCACAGCAGTCACCATCTGTACAAAGTGTCACATATATGTCCTGGAATGCTATTGGGTGTATAGGTCACATGACACACATTGGGTATGTGTGGTGCTTAATGTTGCAGTCATGTAGCATGCCATGTCATGGCTGACACAGACATATCTGCAATATGTCCCACACTCACCATAACCACTGTACAATGGCCATGTCGAGCATTGGGATTCCTTCACATCTACATGCACCACTCATTCCGTGTGTGTACATATCATGCATGTGCTACACCTGTGCCCACTATTATCTGCTATGGACACAGACACTGTAATCAGACATGGCAATCTATGTGTCACACAGATAACACATGCAGCCATGGTATGTATACCTGTGAGTGATGGTGCATGGGGCGTTGCAGAGCTGATAATACTTGCACAGCAATGTTTTGTCCATGTACACATTGTGTTCCAGGGTGTAGCCAATCACTGAACAACTACACACATGCATCAAAACCATGTATATTGTCATTAAATAGGGCCGTCTACACTTGCACTGCATGGTCTTGAGCAACACATATTCTTCATCCTGACACGTGTGAGGTGACTGTTTGCCTTGTGGTACTGTCACCCACCTTCACCCACTATTGAGTATGTGTTGGGTTGCTGGTGTGTGTGTGTGTGTGTGTGTGTGTGTGTGTGTGTGTGTGTGTGTGTGTGTGTGTGTGTGTGTGCATGTGTGCATGTGTGCATTTGTGCATGTGTTCATGTGTTCATGTGTGCATGTGTTCATGTGTGCATGTGTTCATGTGTTCATGTGTGCATGTGTTCATGTTTGCATGTGTGCATGTGTTCATGTGTGCATTTGTGCATGTGTGCTAACATCATGTACAGATTGTAAAGTGTGTTTCCTGTCTTCCTCTCACAGGTGCTGAGTTTGTGGGGGCTGTAAGCAGCAGGGAACCTGAAGTCACTGCCACTAATAGTGGAGATGATGAGACATGAATTCTGGCACAGGAAGGTTTGACAGAGTCTGTCATTGGTCTGCCAATCGACAGTACACAGCGTTCAACCCCATCTATGTGCACACTCATACTGCCAATGCATCCCTCATCACCAATGGCCTTAGCTGAGGGACAGAATACATTTGGCATTGACCAGGAGAGTGTGGTACACATGGCACTTGCATCCCCTCACAGCAGCCATAGCCAGATTCTGGAATGGTACCACATAGGCGGATATCCAGGGGTTCTCGGGGGAGCACCACTGGTCATTTTGCCCCTGGTAGATGTGCCCCCAGAGGTATTACAACCTCCAGTATGTTCCAGGCTGTAATGCAGGCACGTATGGAACAGTACACCAGAAAGGGCGCAGAGGGACCATTATACTGCTATCAATGACAGTATCCGTGACTTTGCCGGTGCCATCCAGAATTACACCGATGTTATTGATAGACATTAGGGGAGACATTAGATGCCCTCCACAATGTGTTTTCCATGAGCCAGGACCATGTGGGACGGTTGAGACGTCATTGCCGATGCATGCCAGCAACAGCAACAGCTGGCAGTTGTCGCGGACGGCCTACAGATCACAGCCACTCCCGTAGTGGCAGTACCAGCCCCCTCAATGCTGGGGCTGGCCTGTCCATTGACTGTTCTAGTAGACCATGTGCACGTGGCTCTGGCTAGTCCCAGCAGGGACATGGGACCATTCATTATACCTCTGCCTCTGATGATAGTATCCAGTCAGGGTTGGTACCTGATACTGCCAGTAGCACTCCTGCCAGGCACAAGTACCGTGTCAGTGGCCAGAGACAGTGACCTGTACGGCCTAGCAGGTACAGTCCGTGGCTGTCCCACAACCTCCCGTATATGGCAGCCACATGGTGGAGCTGTGTGCATACAGACACATACACATTAACCAAACAAGTAGGGCTCACACATACACACACACATTACATCAACATTGGCCCATACTGTACTGTTGTCCCCCCCCACACACACACACACACACACACACACACAAACAGATATGTCGATTGGATGGGTCAATGTCGGGCTCTGGCAAACCAACAACACACCCTGTGCATATGATGACACCTGTGCCACCTCCTGTTATCTGTAACATTGATGCAGGAACAGGCTAACATGGTTCTGATGCACAGGGTGACATTATAGCAGTGCAGCAATATTAGCAAGTTGTCAACAGGAAAGTGTAATGATATTATTGTAGGTATATCTGAGCAGGCATTATGCATCACAGCTCTGATTGTCAATGTAGCATTGTTTACACCAGTGTTAGGCCTGAGTATGTATTGTCCACCCATGTGCCACTTGGCTGAAGTGTACAGTGTTGCCAGCATGTGTTAGTGAGTGGACAGTATGTGTGTGATGTGTGCATTACAGATTAGCAGGTGTACATCTGTGAACATGGTGGGTGCGCACTGTCTGCGTGTACGTGCATAGTGGACACATGGGACGTGTGACATACCCTGTTGTACACATTGTTAACATCTCATAGTATCTTTCAATGGCCAGTATGCATTCTAATACAGATATGTACTAACATGGGTACACATGTGTGTATGACATGAGTTGACACTATGCTGTGGGTGATACTGTTAATATCTGTCAATGATTTGCAGTCTGGTAGTATACACAACCTCAACAGCATGACTATAACCAGTCATTAGATGATGTCCTGACAAATGACACACAGTTGTAGGGAACTCAGTAACAGTTGGATCCTTCCGGTACTATACTATAACAGTTACCAGTGGTATTGACCGCCACCCGTTCCTGGCACCACACCTGTTTGGCATATAACCCTCTTAGGTACATGCAAACACACTAGGGATATGTCCATCCACATCTGGAAATGCATGCATTGGCCTACAATGCATTCCCTGGATGGGACGCATATCCTACACAAGGGTATCATACAGACAGATACCTGTTGTCCAACACATGCTGTATAGCAGTATGTCGACTATGGCATAGTCATCCGCATTTACTATACATACTATCCTGGCAGTACCACATAGGTGGTAGCCCTCAACATGTATGTTGAGTACCAATGTGTGCATACAGCCACGTGTTACGTCATTTCTCCCTTGGTATCCACATATCCATAGATATTGTGGAGTCCCTCGGTGTGTCACATAAGACATTAGGGGCCTGAATGCATATCCACAGGGCTGTTGTACACCTATAATGACTGTCCATTATTGCCAGTCATTGTTGTGTATGAACATGTCTGACATATACCCCAGGCATGTACTCTCACTCACAGTACTCTATAGTAACTGTCATGGGTGTGTGTGGCACAGATGACCTTGGCCACAGATCACTACAGTGGCCGGGCTTGTCACATACATACATATGTGACCTATGATCTGGGAAGCAGCGGCACAATCTGTCAAAGGAAACAAATGTATTCATGTAGTATGCAGGCTTCACACCTATGTACTGATTGAGGTCACATGTACACATATTTATTTGCCACGCAGATACCTGATGTGTGCAATGCACATACTGTTTTAATCATGATATGTCATACCATAGTAAAAGCACAACCCACATCGCATTGACCAACTGTGTCTTACACACACACTCAGCAATTGCAGGATTCAATCCCTTATCTAACTATGATATGATACTAGAGAGATGCGCATTAACACGGCGTGCTATATGCTTTGTTGGGTGTTTTTTGTGCTCCTGCTATATTTATAGGATGCTGACATCATCAGACTTTCCAAAGAGGGATGTACCTCTTTTAATGTGTTTTCCCAGTCTCCAAAAAGAGCACTCCTCTCAAAGGAAATCACACACAGTCAGCAGGATTCAAACCCCTACCTAACTGTGTTATAATACAAGAGAGATATGTATTAACACAGCATGCTATACGCTTTATTGGGTGGTGTTTGTTCTCCTGCTATATTTGTAGGATGCTGACATCATCAGACTTTCCAAAGAGGGATGTGCCTCTTTTAATGTGTTTTCCCAGTCTCCAAAAATGGCACTCCTCTCAAAGGAAATCACACACATAGTTAGTGTTTGCAGGATTCAAAACATGGCACGCTATATGCTTTACTGGGTGGCTTCTCTTCTTCTGCTATATTTGTAGGATGCTGACATCATCAGACTTTCCAAAGAGGAATGTACATCTTTTAATGTGTTTTCCCATTCTCCAAAAAGGGCACTCTTCTCAAAGGAAATCACACACATATACCCCCCCACACACACACAGTCAGCGTTTGTAGGATTCAAACCCCTACCTAACTATGTTATGATATTAGAGAGATATGCTTTTACACAGTGCGCTATATGCATTACTGGGTGCTTTTTCTTCTCCTGCTATATTTGTAGGATGCTGACATCATCAGACTTTCCAAAGAGGAATGTACCTCTTTTAATGCGTTTTCCCAGTCTCCAAAAAGGACACTCCTCTCAAAGGAAATCACACACATACACAAACCCCCAAAGTCAGCATTTGCAAGATTCAAACCCCTACTTAACTATATTTTGATACTAGAGAGATACACACTAATACAGTGCGCTATATGCTTTATTAGGTGGCTTCTTTTCTCCTGCTATATTTGTAGGATGCTGATATCATCAGCCTTTCCAAAGAGGAATGTACCTCTTTTAATGTGTTTTCCCAGTCTCCAAAAAGGTCACTCCTCTCAAATGAAATCACACACATCACCCCACACACCGTCAGTGTTTGCAGGATTCAAACCTGTACTTAACTATGTTATGATACTAGAGAGATACGCATTAACACGGCGCACTATATCCTTTACTGGGTGTTTTTTCTTCTCCTGCTATATTTGTAGGATGCTGACATCATCAGCCTTTCCAAAGAGGAATGTACCTCTTTTAATGTGTTTTCCCAGTCTCCAAAAAGGGCACTTCTCTCAAAGAAAATCATACACATACACCCACCCAAACCCAAACACACACTGTCAGCGTTTGCAAGATTCAAACCCCTACCTGACTAGGTTATGATACTAAAGAGATACACATTAACACGGCGCACTATATGCTTTACTGAGTGATTTATTTTCTCCTGCTATATTTGTAGGATGCTGACCTCATCAGACTGGACATGGTAATGTGTGTACAATTTGTTTTATGCAATCCCAGGAATGTGCCATGTGGGTCGGCAGGTGTCAACAGCTTGAACAGGACCCCATAATTCTTACCTTGTGTGATCTATCTGTGGACACATTGACATTCCTTCATATCTCAACACATATTTATGCACAGATTGTTGATTTTGTGGATATGACATGTATCTGGGATGTTGATAAAGGGCTATTCAAAGTCTATGTGGGACATGTGTAGCTCTGTTCAGTGATGTATGTCCTGGGTGGCTGCTTTGCAAACAGTCTAGCATGTTTGGGAACCATGATCTGCACATGAACATACCACAGTTGGTAGGGTTGTGTGTTTGTCAGCTTCCAATAGCTCTGTTTATGACTTCAACCATGGTGGACTCCATGGTCTTGCAGATCAGACTTCATAGGCTTACTGGACTATACTTCCCATGGTGTGTTGTGCACCAACACTTGTGGGGAGTGCCATATGTTGCTGTAACACATTCAACGGTTCCAGATCCTGTGGAGAGGGTGAGGCTCAACAGACTGTTCAGGTGCAGAGTCTGTTTGTTCTGTAGTTCATGCATGACACATATTGGGAAACAATGTAATCCAATTGCTGCCATGCTTTTGGCTTTGGGGGGAGCTGTTCAGCCATTCTACATGTGATATCTCCTGGTATGATGACAGGGACTATCGTCAGTGGGAGTTGGGTATGTATGTATGGGCCTGTCTGACAGGATGTCGGCATTGTCAGTCAGGTACAGTTGGCCCCGACTCAGGACATATATGAGTGTACATTGCTATTTATGACATACCTGAAGGAGGTGTCATGATTCAGTCTGGACTCCTTCTCAGCTACTCTTTACAAAACACCAACAAACCTGAGCACTAATCCCTGTTATACTCTTTTACACACTTAACACCCTACTGATCCTTTGTGATCAGGCTACAGAGTATGTCATCATAATATCCTGGCATGTCCAGGGGTCGGTTTCGTGTGTACTCTCCAGTCCAGCTAGTGAATATTGTGGTTTTGACACAATGTCACATCTGCCTCATGTACACAGACAACCCTCTCCTCCTCCCAACAAACTCAGATATATGTGAGAGATGCAACAATATTGACATACAGGAGACTGAGCTCTCTCGACCCATGACTGGCATAGTCTATCAGGTGGTGAAGGTAACCACACACACCACATATCAGTCTCACATAAACCTATAGTGACAGCAATCAAACCACATTATCACAAATAAACATACTCGGAGGCTCTACATAAACTCTCCCTAAGCAGCAGAGACCTCCAAAGCAGACACACAAACAACTGCTACCCCACTACAATACCCACATATCACATAGTTCACAATGTCAGTGTGCCACACAGTCACTGCCCTTCGGGCTAAACAACACACCTAATACACTTGTAATAGGTGACACTTATTGTCAGACACACTGACGTCCCACTCACCAGGCCAAACAAGGGAATAGTCACTTTGAGCTGTCTCTCGGGTGCCAGGATCCACCACATAACACATGCACTCAGGTCACTCCAAAGCAAGTACAGGACTGGCTCCATCATTGTCCATGCTGGTGTGTACAGCCTCAGACATTCCTCCCTGGACCACATGACATGATACATAGAGGAACTCTCTGATCATGTAGCCCAGGCCAGTATGACCCCGACCTTGTCTAGCATACACTCAGCAAGTATGATGTCACAGTATACCAACAAACTGATCACGTGTAACAGTTGGCTAACATATTGGTGTCATTCAAAGGGGATACAGGGTCTGTCAGCCTGGGGTGACATGCTCGACATGCCACGTAGCTTCCCTATGGACAGCTTGCACCTGTCACCCTTGGACTTTTGAATACTGGCTAAGGCACTTGCTACCACCATACTGCCTTTTTTAAGTGGGGCTCAAAAGACAAACCCACCTCCATAGACATTACAGAGTACATGACACTGAGGGTAATGCTGCTCAACACCAGATGTGTTACCCTCAAATTGCACCCACTCAGGAATCTCCTCAGTATGGAG
The DNA here is from genome assembly GCF_019279795.1 of Protopterus annectens. Lineage (NCBI taxonomy): Eukaryota > Metazoa > Chordata > Ceratodontiformes > Protopteridae > Protopterus > Protopterus annectens. The sequence goes on from NC_056727.1 coordinate 1,145,675,096, forward strand.
AATAGCAATATCTGTGCACTAACAGACACCTGGTTCAGGCTCCCAAATGCACACCAGCACTACCAGGTTATATTTCATACCATGCTTTCTGACCACAAAACTAGGAATGGCCAACACAAATAGGGGGAGTATCCATATACATCACAGATACACATACCTCCGGGTTGGTAGCACTGCACAAAGCATCACAGACCATACATATGCACCTAACATTGTGCAAATCTGCCTTTTGGTTTGTTGCCTGCTACAGACCACCCTCCCAAACTCAGGAACCACACTCAGCTTTCCTGGGAACACTGGACAATATGAAGGTCTCCCCAAACACCATTATATTGGGTGACTTCAAACACCCACACATTGACTGGGGATAGTACTCAGGCCCCAACACCCTAACCCAACAGTTACTACTATTTGTAAACTCATATGCTATGGCACAACCGGTCACCACACCCACAAGAGGGGACAACATATTGGACATGATCATCACCAACATGGGGACTCTATGTTCAACACCTGAGATATACCCCTCATAGGTGAGGTCAGAACATACATTTATCTCACTGGACATCCATATCCTGTCCTCACACCCATCCTGGGTAATCTTGGTGAACTTCTCAAAAGCAAACATCACACTTCTCCAAACCAACGTGGTATCCTTCAGAGACCCTGGGACAGTGGTAAGTATGGCTCAGACTGCTGAATCCTTTACATACACATTCTATGGACACCTAGTGGACTGCATGGATCATGCTATCCCAAATAACAACTGGACTCACTCCTCCAATGGCAGGGGACCTGTCTGGTAGACCCCAGCCATTAATATGCTATACAATGAAAGGAGGAAGCTACTACATGATAGAGCACAATTCCAGACAGGGAAGGCATCTGTGATCTGTACTAGCAGACAGCTACAATCACTCATGTATTTATGTCAGGCCCGCTTCTAACGCACAATTGCACCAGGCACGTAGGACACTCACAAGGCCTTCTTCAGTTAATTCAGGTACCTGGCTGGACACTCACTGATATGCTGTGAGTTACTGCATACTGACTAAACATACCCTGAACCCACAGACATTGCCAACATCCTGGCAAACAGGTTCAGTGCAGATGTCTCCCCCCCATCCCCCCTAAGGAGCTACTGTCTATGCCAACAGAGTGTAACCTCCCTGACATCACAAATAAACAGGTGAGTGCTGCCCTCCCCACAGCGGACAACACAGCATCAAAGGGACCAGACGGTGTCCCGGCCTGCATCTTACACGGGCTTCATGACAGACGTAACCCTCACATTACGTCACTGTTCATTATCAGAGTTACTGCAGGATATGTACCCAAGGAATGGCATACAGCGATAGTGGTCCCGCTCCACAGAGTTGCTGCCACAATGGACTACAGACAATATCGACCTATAAGGCTAACTAGCCTGTTCTGCAAAGCTATGGAGCGTAATGTAATGGGACTCATTCACATAGACATCGGGAACCTACAGACACTGGGTCCTACACATTTCAGCATTGTTGTGGGCAGATCTTGCCTCTTGGACCTGTTCGTATTCTTTAAACAGTTACCAGGTCCATCGGTGTAGAGACGGTTGTCCACACAGCCTGCCTGGACCTTGCACAACCCTTCAACACAATACCCCACTCGGCCATTATGCATAGGCTCACCAGCGTCGATATCGACACATATCTCACATGAAGGATTGCTACCTGGATCAGGGATAGCACCCACATGCTCAGTATTGCAGGTGCCATGTCTGACTATACACCAGTTACACATGGCATCCCACAAGGCTCAGTCCTGGGACCTCTCTTGCTCAGTATATATTTGTGTGACGTACAGGCTAACACAGGAGGAATATGGCTGACCATGTTCGCAGATGACTGCAAACTGGGTGCCATAATCAACTCTCCAGCTGGTACATGCATACTCAAACAGGGTCTCACAGAGATAGGATGACTGGTGCCTGAGCCAGGGCCTACAGCTAAATGCCATTAGTTGCATAGTCATCCCCTTTGGGAATAACAACATACCCACACATTACCACATAGGTAGTAATCCATTACATACGGTAGTAGTTGTTAGGGGTTTGGGGACACAACTTGTTCATACTCTCACCTTTGACAATCATGTTGCCAAAGTGGTTAGACAGAACTTCTATATAGCCCACCTTATCCCATATGCTTTCACATGTTGATCATGTGAGGCCATTGTGCTCCTATACTCATCATGACCATGCTTGGTTACAATGCCACATTTGGGATGTACCTTACCCGACACCTGCAGCAACTGTTATGGCTACAAATGTTCCTCAACAAGCAGATGTAGGGACTCACACGGATGCCCTGCACAGTTCAGATATGGTAACTCCAGCTCTACTCAGTCGCTTACCACCTACTCTGATGTGTTGTGTGCCTGTTGTTTAAGGAAATATCCGACCCAGAGTTAATGGACATGCTCCACCTCAGGATATCCGACTCCCTTGGAGCTACACACTCCAGGGACATATACCTCAGCACAGATGTTAATAGGACATGCTGGAAGGACAGATTCTTATCCCAGAGGCTCCACTCACTCCGGAGTGTAATCCCAGTTTCACATAGGCAGAGCCACCCACTGACCACCTACAGGAATTATCTTGACAAGTGGATGGGTGATCGTATGTTTACCCATGGGATATCTTCTGGGTCCCTGCTAGACAGAGGCACAATACACTACACGTAAATGGCTGTCTTGTGTGACCTACTATTCACAGGCACAGTGTTCTAATTTGACGGGGTTGCAAAAGCCAAACACACTCTGGCTAGGCTTGTACATGCCCTAGGGCAGATAGCCTAGTATCAACCTCTGAGCCTATGATAATGTTCAGGATGCACAATGTTTATTGCTGATACTGTTTGCAGGTTTTTATCATCTTTGCATTCCCACTTTCTATGAACAACTTAGGTATCTGCAGAACATATTTGATTATGACAGGGTTCCACTATATTATATATGTGTCTGTTGTCATATAACTGTGTGCACAGGGTGGATTGCTGGATTGTGAGAGGTTCCTGGGTTAACACATGCAACTGCCTGATATGTGTGGCCTACTGCTGTACTCCGACATGGCCTAAGTGTGTGAGCATGCCCAGTCCAGACTGTCAGTGTTCTGTTGCCTGACATTTGTCTCATTTATTCAAGTGTGTGAGCATGCCCAGTGTGACCTTTCAGTATGTTGCAATCTGAGGTCCACTACATTTGTTGATGTATGTGTACATGTCCAATATTAACATTTCTACTGTGTGTGTTGAAAGTCAGGTTCTATTCTTACTGCAGGACTCACCTTTGTGTCATAACTTGACAGGGATTATGCTGTGCCTGCAGGGTTTCCCTGGAATACTTTGCATAGACTTATCAACATTTCTTCATACAGTCTGACCACTGCAATGCTGTCATGGTTTAATGGTTCAGTACTATGACTATAGTGCACAGTATTCTGTGTTCGAGGCCCATCGTTGCTTATATTTTCATACTGAGCAGACCAGACTGCTTAAGGGCCAGTAGAGCAAATATGAGCATGTTGGCTTTTGTTTAGCTATGCCCTACTTAGACCCAGCTTGTTCAACATTGCTCAGTATTAACCAACATTGCTGGGCATTGGCCAATATTACTCAACATTGACCACAGTTGTGCTAGTTGGTGTGTGCGATTTTCTTTACATATACTACATGGTGGTAAATGCTGTTTAGCACTGCTTTATGTTGCTTAACACATGGCAATCATGCCTCAGGTGGTGCTGCAGGGCTGGCTATGTCAAATGCACATACTACACTCCATATACATGTTTGAAAGCAGGTAGTGTCAACTTAGGCATCCCTTTTACTATATGTGTGAGTCAGAGAGAGGTATAATTTCCAGAGTTCCTACTGAGCCAGTGTGTGTGCTATGCATTGCCTCTTTGGCAAGGCCAGAGCATACTGGGCATGCCTCCTTCTGCCTACTGGGGCAGGCTCAGGTTGTTCCTCCTCCAAGTCACGCTCTGCCTGTGATGGCCTTGGTAATGGTGGGGGGCTATTTGGCCCAGGCCTATGCTGGTCCTGCTGCAGCTGTTTTCGCAGGATCATATTATGTAGCATAGCACATACCATGACAATTTGGGTATATGTAGTTGGTGAGTACTGCAAGGCTTCACCAGATGTGCCCAGGCACCGGAACCATGACTTGAGAAGCCCAAACACATGCTCAATTACATTTTGTGTTTGTGCATGTGCCTCATTATGGCATTCCTGTTCAGGTGTGTGTGCGTTTCTGATGGGTGTCTTCAGCCACGGCTCCAGTGCATAGCCAGCATCCCCCACTAGCTGACCATGTGGGATGTCCCCATTGGCAAATGTCTGGTACAGCTGCGTCATATGCCAGATATGAGAATCATGGTAGCTTCCAGGGCAGCCAGCACACACTTTCAGTATTATGCCCTGGGCATCACACATGACCTGGCAGTTGATGGAGGGGAAGCCCTTGCGGTTGAAGTAGACCCTACCCCACTCACCGGCTGGTGCTTTGATGTGTATGTGCGTGCAGTCTATTGCACCCATTACCTCAGGGTATTCCACTATTTGCTGGAAGCGATGCATATTGCTGGCCAATACCTCATGGGAATTGGGGAAATATACATGATCACAGACATGTGCTGACATGGCATCCAGGAACTGGTGCAGTACCCTGGATGCTGATGCCTGTGATATCCCCATCATATCACCAGTTGGTCTCTAGAAGGTACCTGTTGCTAATATTCTTAGGCCAGCACATACCTTGGTTTCCACTGGGATGGGTTCCCCTCTGTTGGTTCTGTGTGTGAGGCGTGGCCTGCACAGCTCAACAATTTACTGCATGAGGTCTCTGTCCACTCTATAGCGGTCCACTATCTCCAGCTCATGTAGCCCCTGGTAGGTTACCCTGGGCCTGTACACTCTTCTCCGTCTCCTCACTGTGGGTTTTCCAGCAGCATTTGCATTATCACCACCCTCAGCATGTTGCATATGTCGCCTTATAACAACAATGGCAGCCCCTAACCTTTTTTGTTTCAGTAAAGCTTTTTCAGTTTTCACTTCTATTAGCTTACTGCAGTGTTGCAGTGTCTCTTGACAGAAACATAATGGACTGTTGTTTGCAGAGTTTTAAGTGCTGGGCTGGGCTGGGCTAGTGTACTGCCTGTGTAATTGCCTGATTCTGATTGTTTTCACCTGCTAGCTATGCTAGTACTCCCTGGTAACTTCCTACTATTTGGTGTGCTTCTTTTTTCCTATCTGTTTCCTCAGGGGGGAGAGCCGCGCACACAAGTGCAAACACGCGCTCAGCAGCTAACATGCGTGCACACATGCTTACACGGACTAACACTTGCTTATTCTTCTTAAAACGCGTGCACACCGGCGCAAACACACTTACAACTGTTTACACAGCCTTACATATGCTTACTCCGGCTTACATGCGCGCACACACGCTTACACGCGCGTACACTGTCTTACTCGGGTTCACTGGTGTGCACACGTGCGCATGCACGCTTTGCAAGAAACTTTGGTGTTATCCACGGCATGCACCTTCAATTTCTTGACTTTACCTAGCCTACCTGTTGACACACCTCTTTCAATGATATGTAAATGTCAGCTGACACCTGCCACTCTGCTCCAATGAGCTTCATTTCTTTCATAGATACTCCGCTCATGATGTCACCTATCTTCTACTCTGTTACTCCCCTTATCCTACTCCTATACTCCACTGACTGTGCTCATTTGCTATGTAAACTTGCAATTCACTATCCTAACCCTCATTTGCATAGGATTGCCTACTAATGCTTGGTTACATCTCTTAGACTGAGCTTCCCTCCTTAGCAACCTCTACTCGGTGGCCATGTTGTCTTCAGCCTGCCATTCACTTGCATTGTAAATTAATATTAGCAATAAAATCCACAATTGTTGATCTTAATTATTGATTTTCTGCTTTTTAGGGTGCAGCACATTTGCAGGGTGCTGCGCTACACTTAAACCCCGGAGATCGGGATGAAACAAATATAAAGTTGTTTGCTAGCAGCAACCTCTTCATTAGTTACAGATCTCTTTAATGTGGAATTATTTAGCTTTCAGAGATTGTGCATATTTACTGATACTGGTGGATTGTATAAGTTTGAGTAGACTTTTATGATGGAAATGTTCTGAATTGGGCAGGTTTGTCATTATTAGTGCATGCATTTTGTTTCATTGCTTTCTGGAAAAATGATCAAAACAATACATTTAAAACTCCCTCTAACAACTGTACTGTATTGTACAAGGAATATAATTTAATAAACTCAGGAAGGTATATCAAAGAGCACATGTATGTTTCATGTGCAAGGGGCCCATGATTTGAAAACACCCCAAAAGTTAATCTTTATTTGCCACTGGCAAAATGTATTTTCTTTGAATGTGAGTTTCAATGCCGTTTCAATGAATGTGAGTTTCAAGGGCAGAGAAGTTTTAATGCTAAGTTTATTTTCATTGTGAGAATGCATTGCTTTGTTTAGCAAATATCTATTAGTGTCTGTTATGTAAAATGCAAAATAAAACTTTTAAATTAAACCCAAATCATAGCAGAAGTAAAGCAGCATGCACATTACAGTGTTTATGGTAAATGGGGTGAAATAACCAAGGAATGGGACATTTGAATGGCTGCAGGGGGGAGGCTCCATTCGACCATGATTTTGTGAGGGGGGGGGGCAGCAAACTCAAAGACAGCCCTGGCTGAATTATACCTCACAACTGTCCAGATTTTTGCAGAATTAATAGATTTTTGATTCTTATTTTTGGTTTGTTCCTCATAAGATTCTTGGTTTTCTGGCAAATCATTTAGGAATGAAATCACTAAATAATGACAGACAGTGAGTTTCAGATGTCATAACCTTCAGAAAAATGCATGCTAAAGCAAGACCTGTTATTCTGTCAAATATGTTTATACAAGATCAATTTTTAGTACTGTTTGTATGTTCCCCCAATATATTTGGCCCTATACAGATTTCCTGCATTGAGAGATTGAGAGGTATGTGCAAATAAATCTCTTTATAGAATTAGGAAAATCCAAACCTCTCAACTGTCCCCAATTTTGGCTCAAAATGTTGCTCTCCCCCTAATAATCCCTCTGCAAAATGGCAATTTTGGAAGAAAATGTGGGGGGTTTACAATTATAAATAACTGTAATGATCAGAGTTATAGATTACTTTTATTTCAGAAATGCATGCAAATTCTCTTATTTTGTCAGCTGATTAAGTTAACAGCACTAATACTAAAAATATGTCCCTTCTTTGACAGGTTCCCAGCTGTATTGTGTGGCAGTTTTATATTTTTGCATCACATATTTGGTCTGTTTTTCATAAAATTGTCATTTTCTGGCAAATTAGTGGCAAATCATTAAAGATTGAAGTTAGAAAATAATGGTAGACATTTGAGTTTCAGATTTCTTACCCTTCAGAAAATTCATACTAATGCAAGACCTACTACTATTCCATTATCTTTCAAAGCTTATAAGAGCAATATTTAAAATTGTCCTTATTTTTGGGCCTTTGTCCCACTTCTATGTATGGCTTTGTCCAGATTTCTTGCTCTGAGGTTGAGAGTTATGAGTGTCAGAACCATCACTGTCAGCCAGAGATATTTCAAATTGTGGCATACTTGTTGCACCCCACTCCCCCATGTAGTGACTCTGGATGTGTCCAAGCATGGCAAGGAGCAGTTATGCAGTGTAAGTGTGCAGGGTATTCCTCCATCCAAGGTAGACACACGTACAACAATGGCTTTTCATCTGTCCTTGATTTTGCAGAATGTTCTGGTTTTCTGTCATATTTTTATAATGTTGATTTATGCTTTTTATTAATCAGAAAATGCATGCTGTCTCAGTGCCCTGTTGCTCTGTGTGTAAGTAACAATGCTTTAATGACCATCAGGTAAGCTTGTTGGAGATTGTAAGATGCAAGTAAGCTTTAATAAGCATACTGTTAAAGAATTACCAACATTGAAAGCCTTTTTGTTGTTGCCATGCAGAGAATATTTACATAACTAGATAACATACAAGCCTGAGGTATTGAAATGCATATATGACAGTATTTGTAATAAAGGACAGTATTACAGTATTTTCAGAAGCTTATTACATTTGTTGGAGACTTGCAGTCATCTTTGCAGGCTTTACCTGTAAACTAAACAGAATGCCAAACTATCATGTGTGGTCCATAATCTGTGTGGTAATCCTTTAAGCAATTTATCTTGAGCTTGTTTCGTGTTTGCTGTTAATTTTTTACTTTGATCATGTCTTCCCCATGAAACAAGTAGATAGTTGTCAGGCAGCAGGTCTTTTATGGATAAGAAACATTTTTACAAGTGGGGGTATTACAGAGATTGCTACTTTCAGCATGTTACTTGGTACTTTTATAAAGCTGAATATAAATTATAATTAGAACTGTAGTGCACGGAGAAGTGTTGAATGCTGCTTGCTTTTTTTATACTTGATTTTGACTGACATTCCAGTAGTGTATTTAAAAAGTAATTTATTTTGTCATGCCTCACAACCTTTTTGTTTCCATCTAGCTATTAAATAAGCTGTCATGTTGCCAATGCACTGAAATATTTTTTTTTGTCTACACTTCATTTTGTCTTGATTGGACTCTTGTAATGATGGTTTGGCACACAGGGCAGCATATTGAATTAAAGTTCCAGTTGTTGTGGTTTTGAGCATAGTTCCGCCCCTTTCTAGTTGGTCACACCCCTTCCCATTGGCCTCACCCATTCAGCTGTCGCCTGCAGTCCCTCTTTGATTTGAAGTAACCAGCCGCCACTGGTTTAACAGTATTTTAAGAGGAGGAGAAGTACCAGCATCCTGTAAGAAAGCAGTGGTAATGGTAATACCTAAAGAGGGCAAAGATACATCAGATCCAGCTTCGTACAGGCCAATTTCAATACTAAACTATGATTATAAAGTGTTTATTTCTATAATGGCTAAAAGAATGGCAAAGATGTTGCCAAAATTGATAGATATGGATCAGTGTGGTTTTGTGGAGGAGAGGAAAACATTTGACAGTATTAACAGAACACTGATGATCCACAGGGAAGCAGAATGTCAGAAAATAACCACTTTTATTGGTGGGTCTTGATGCAGAGAATGCATTTGACTGAGTAGAGTTGGACTTCATGAGCAGGGTAATGAAAGTATTTGTTTTCCCTGATACAATTATAAGGTTTATTAGCAGCTTATATGAGGAATCTGAGGTGAAAATTAAGGTGGGTGGGGTCCTCTCTGATAATTTTTGCTTGAGTTGAGGAACCAGGAAGGGTTGTCTGCTTTCCCATTTGTGGTTTGCATTATATTTAGAACCATTGGCAAAGAAAATAAGGGACTCAGAAATTCAAGGATATAATTGGTATGGTAGCAAACCAGAAAGAAACATTACAGTGTTGTGGCACATTTTAAGGCAGTCTCAGATCTTCTTGGCATTTAAAATTAATGAAGCTAAAACAAGGGCAATAGCAATAAATTATGTACCCACAGACAAACTGGTCCAACAATATCCATATTTATAGGGACATAATAAAATGAAGTATTTAGGAGTATAGATTAGAAATGACTCTTTTGTGGCAGATAATGATATGCGGGAAGATAGTAGAGAGAAGATATTACAAAAACTGAGGAACTGGAAGCTTTATTATATGGATATGGATACTAAGATACAAGCCATTAATATGTTTTTAGTCCCACTAGTCTTATACACAGGCAGGCATATTTTTATCAAACAGAAGAGACGCCATGGATAGTAATTAAAAAAGAGTTCCAACAGAACAAGGCAGACTAGGATTACTCAATTTGGGGGGGATATTTTAGAGCAACACAGTTAATGCTCTTATACATAGCACAAGCATAAAACTATAATTCAAAGTGGAAAAAAATGATGCTGATACAGGGAGGAAGCTCAAGAAATAAGGAGAGAGTGGGATTTTGGATGCATACTCTTAAGGATAACAACAAAGATCATAGAGTATTATTTTCATAAAATAGCAGGAAGTATTCTAAGATCCAAACCAACACGAGAAGGAAGAAAAGAGATTCTGCTGATAGGGATGACTGTGGTCAGGGATACAGATAATAGGCAAGAGGGGGCTGGAATTTTTTTGAGGAAACTGGCAAAGGAATCAATGTATTAGGAGCAAATAACTATATAGGGAAAGGTACTAGAATGGGAAGAGGACAAGAATGTATTTGGACTGCAGGTTAGAGAGTGCCTTCTCTATCAAGGATTGTTTTCTGGGTATAGGCAACAAGAAAGAAATAGGCGGCTCCTGAAAGAAAGACCAGTACTGGTAGAGTTTTTAATAGAATCTAGAACAGAAGCTGCCATTAGAAAAGTAATAATTAGTAAAGCATATAAAATATTGCATGATAACTATAAGAATCAGAGGAGCTTAGAAAAGATTAGGAAGAAAGACTGGATATGCAATTCACAAAGAGACAATGGGAGGATATATGTATACCTCCCAAATATGCAAATATGCAACAAAAGTCTAAAGATTTAGTATCTTTGCCTGGAAGTGTTTACATAGGTATTTTTATACCCCGAGTAGACTCCAAAGAATTTTTCCTCAGGTGGATAGCAAATGTTGGAGGTGTGACAGGTAAGAAAGAGGTGGCTGGGAACATATTTTTTGGGAGTATAATGAGCTGGCAGACTTTAGGGATTCCCTGCAGACCACTCTGTCGGAGATGCTGGATGAGCAGATTGGATTGACTGGGGAGATAATTTTTTGAGTTATGATACAGAATCGGAAATGCCTAGACATAGTAAAGCCTTGTTGAGTCTAATTATGATTGCTGCCAAAAAAGCAATTACTAGCAAATGGAAATTGAAGTGTAAACCAACTTTACTAGAAGTAGTGAATATAGTAACAGAGATAAAATAACTGGAATTGGGATCTGTAGAAAAGGGAGGGAGCAAACTACAAAGGAAAAATGGAAATTGTGGGAACGATATATGCAGAGCAGGAGCGATGTTTAAGAGGTAGGATTTGAATGAGCCATATAATGCTTAACTGACAATGACAGGATAGATTATAAGTAATGTATAATGTTTGCAGCTACAGTTGTTTCAGTGGTGTGTGTGATTTATACTGTTTGCTACGAAAGTGATGTCATGTTGTTTATTTTTCATTTACATAAATGAGAGATTGCCTGTGTCATATGTGAAAATTTAATAAAGATGTTTGTTGGAAAAACAAAGTCCAATTTACGCCCTTTGTGCCTCCACCTGCAGCATATTCATAAGAAGACTGCATTTTGTTGATGTAGCAGAAGCAGAGGTGTGTGTAAAGTAAGGAAGGGAGGGTAAGCCAGGATCATAACTGCTTATGCCTGGCTCAAAAATATGTTAATGAATTTATGTAGGTATAATGGGTTTAGGAATATCAGTCTCAGGTAGGTTATATGCTTCCATAGCTAAATTCTACTACATGGACAGTGCTATAGTAAAGTCATATTGTATAGAAATAGTTTTATTATACAGATATAGTGAATTATAATGAGAAAACACATAGGAATGATGCTGTGCAGTGCTGAGTACAAGGATATGCACCAATAAGACAGCAAAGACCACCTCATGAGAAATGAGTATCATGGCCAGAATGGACAGAGGAACCAGCACATAAGGCATATGTTATAAAGTGTGAGTCCTGCAGCCAAATAGATGTTATTGAGAAAATATAGTGGAAATAATGCAGATTCAAAAGTGTTAAGTACTATCTACAAGTAAAATATATTAGGATGAAGTGGTGAGCCATGATGACAATCAGTACAGGTCCTTTGTCAATGCAAGTGGCAGTGTGCACACAAATGTGTTGTCAGGCAGTAAGGAAAGCACATAGAGTTCACAACACCATTTCATTGATTAAGTATTGAGTACTTATGAACAGGACAAGAATAGCAAACAAAACAAAGCCAGAGTAAACCACATTGAATAGTCAGCTGAATACAGCATACATAGTAAAATGTGAACAGATGCATCAGGAAGCAGCTACCTCAGGTGGTGTGCCATAAAAATGTATATGCTTCCTGGAAGTGCAGTTGTATGGGTATGTGCCACATCATTTGAGTAGACATATAAATATGTAGGACAACAGGATATAATGCCAATGGCCCATTCATATGTCAATGGAAGTTAGAAGGTTTGGGTTAATGCAAAGGTATAAATGGGTGTGGCAATCTGAAAGGCAAATCATCTCTCCCAACACCAGCCACAATTGGGAAATATACAGTTGAAAAGTTCTATATAACTAGAAAACCAAGTTTTTGGTGATGTCTCAGATTCAAATATGATATGCCTGGTTCTGTGATGCAGGTGGATGAAGGCCTGACCTCATCTCAGATGACCCAAGTTCATGTAGCAGCTGAGACATTGGGACGGGTGGGAGGTAAAAGATGGGAGTGACCAGCATATGCTGGCTTTTCCATCCTGGGGTGGTGAGACAGGTGGATCTCATTTCATTAAACTGCTCCAGTCTTACATGATACACCCATTGAACTGGGGGATATGGGTGGTCTTGGCTCTCCCAAGACAGTGAAGCTAGTCCATTTCAGTATATGGCAAAGGTCTGTCCTTGCTGTATGGAGTGATCAAGATTAGCCTAAAACACCACAAAATGACTGAATATTGTAGCACAACACAATACATACAGCACAGCAGAATAAGCAGATACAACATTCATAGATGCCTACAACTGTGGGCAAGGAGAATATAGTATGTATGTACACCATGTGACTGTAATTTGGTTTGTTAATCCCCACGGAAACAAAGTATTACTGGGCAACATGCCATAACAGAGTATGCCAGGTACCCCATCAGAATGTGTATGTCAATATGTCAGAAGGAATATATACGTTAAATGCTATTTATGTACATGTCAATAAATAGGTAACCTTTATGCAGTGCTCTTATCTGTTGATCTCATATTCCAGGTGCTCGTCAGTCCTTTACCTGTAGTCACTGCCTACTCACCTTTTGCCATTCGATCCCTTCTTTTAACTCCCACATTACTTTCAATTCTGATGTTTTTCACTGTCACTTGCTTAATAGTATCAGCTACATTAACCATGCGTGCTCTCCACTGACTTCTTATTGTCATCTCTGCTTTGGAATTTGGCTACCTTTAATTTTTTTCTGTTTTTCATTTCTCCTTATTAGACTTTGCTTAATACATTTGTGAACTAATTATATAATTTCCCCTCTTCTTTCTACTCCATGTTTGTTCCTGAATTCTTCAAGTACCCTGAACCCCTCTTTCCTCCCTTCTATTATCCCACATACTCCACTGTCCACAGCCTGTTTTATTTCTAGCCTGTTTAATCCACCTCATTTCTCTCTGTTCTTAACTTGTCCTTAAACAATATCCCCTTTTCCACTCCTCCACTCTACACTTTTCCTATTATTGTAATCTTCAGCTCTCCCCTTCCTACAAGCTATAATTAAAATAATTTCTTTTAATTCCTGACTGAATGTTTAATTCATCCTCCCAGTTATCTTCTTCCACCATTTTACTAATAATTTTTTCTCCCTGTCATAAACTGTCCATACAGGCAAGCAAGTACACCAATAAAACATGTGCAAATGCCAATTTCCTGTCCTCAGTTTTTTCTCTCTTTACTTTTGGTCTCCTTCCCATTCAATATACTTACCATACATTTTCTATATGGTCTCCATCTTTTTAGAATTCATCAAAAGTAAGATATTTCTAAAAACATGCTGTAGCCTCAGCAGCTCAATAATCTTTACCACAGCAATCTTCCTAATTAGAATAAAGCTTATCTTCACTCATCTGCTAAGAAACCTCTTTAGCTCACTCCTTAGGTTTCATTAACTTTCTTCTATAATTTTTTCCAAAGGTTCTATTACACTGATTCCCAAATATGTAACTCCTTCTCTTTTTGTGTTATCCTTTAAGTCCCATGTGACACTCCTGCAATGGCCCAGTAAGCAAGGAGCCTCAATCCCCACCAGTAGCACCAGTGAGGGACATGCACATTGTGAGGATGACAAGTACACACACACAGTAAAGTACAATTTCCCTTAAGAGCACACAGAGATCACAGTCAGTCTGGGGCTGGTTTCTCTCTGCTTATCCAGATCCCCAATAAGACTCCCCACTGCCACAACTATAGGGTTAAGATCTCAGTCAAGTGGTCAAGCCAAAACCTCCAGCAACCTCTCTGTCCAACCAGTGCTTCGTGTTCCTGCCCAAGTAGCTGACACACACACACACACACACACACACACACACACACACACACACACACACACACACACACACACACACACACACTTTGAGATTTGATTTATATACAACTACACAGACATTCCTGGGGAAGGCTGGCACAGGTTTACTAGCTATGCCCCCTTCTGTCCAGACTATAAGGTAGTACCAGCTGCTACCAACCACCCTTATCAGCTACTATAAGGCCCTTCCCAAAGGGTGACCAATTCTACTGTGTAATGTTACTATTATCCAAATGGTAAATGTGCCCAAGACTTTTATGGCAATTTAAGAATGGCCTATACAGTGTCACCAAATGCATGCAAGTACACTAAGGGCTTAAATATGTCTAAACAAACCAGTCACAATTAAAAGGTTTAGACAATTCTCAAGAACTCAACACAGTGAGAGCAAAGTTCAGAATCACAGGAAATATTTAAAAACAACATGCAGGACAGTCTCATATAAATACAGAAAACATCTAGACTGATCTTACTGTTTTCCTATTTATCTCTAAGAGAGATGCTATGATCGAAGTCTTACTTACAGGGCAAGGCATTTACAGATGAGAAGTGCTGGAGATGGATGTGTTCAGATCCAAGATAAGATAGAAAATGCAGACTTTCTCTGAGAGATAGTTCTTAAATTACTATCAGTCATTACAGCTGGGTTATCTCAGATTACATAATTATTTGACACCTGCCTCTAGTTCCCAAGCTAAACAGATACCAACAGAAATTAACATTTCTTTGTGACAAATACTTATCTCTCAGACATTGGCCTGGAACTGGAAGTTGTAAAACTGTTAATTACTTTTACCTATAAAACCTGTAATTATTTATTTTTCCAGATAATAGAAAGAATTTCTAGCTGTAGACATTCTGTCTTCTAGCTGTGGTAAACACAATTGTAAAACTCTTTACTTGTCAACATATTTTCTTAGAGTTTTGCAAGTTAAGTCTGTTTTTTTCCAGTAGGGTACACTGTGGTTACATTTTTGAAGCACAGCACATAACATGCAGTTTACTTACATTTGTAAGACAAGCCTATGGATCATATTAATATTTACAAATGACATAGGATTATTTACAAAATTCTAGCTAGCTGGGCTGGCAGCTTCATATCCCGTATTGGTTATATTTAAAACATCCAGTACCAAAGTCTGGGCATGTGCCAGAAACTAAGGCCTCTCCCTTTTCCCTGTGAAACCTGCAGTGATGGTTTAGGCTGTCTCCCATGAAGTTCCTAATATCCACATGCAATATTAGAGATTCTCTCCCTATGCAGCCGCAACCTACTAGATAGCAAGAGGTCCTCTTTCCTCCCCCATCTCCTTAGCAGTGTTACATTTCCAGTCTGCAAAGCAAATCTTCATGTTCTCAGGCAGAATACTGAGGACTTTTTCCCTCACCATTTCAGATGCGGAGACCTTACATTCACTTCCCTGTCCTCGAAAGTTAAGTGCTGACTTCTGCAATGTATTCAGTCACACTGTCATCTACCTCTCTTCGATGTTATATGACCTTAATATCAGGAGTCAGTTTAAAACATGTGATTGCTTGCTGTCTTTGCACCTCCAGCCATGACATTCACTCAGCTGTTTTGAGTTAAAGTTTCATGATCTCCAGTGACCATCTCTGTAATTCAAGTGGGGTTTTGAGGTCCTCTGATAGTAACAAATTGTCCTTTTTTAGCTTCTTACACACTGAGAGCACCTGCTAGGCTGTCACTAGGCTGCATTTCACCTACACAAGGCTATTTCCATCTATTCTCTGGGCATATTGGAATGCCAGATTTCTATTACCCTACAGTCCTTGGTCAACAGTGACACTGACGTCTTAGAATAGTTTCCAGAAATGTTAACCTATTCCTTGTATAATCTGACTACAAAATAAATACCAATATCAGGATGGCAATGGAGGAGTTTGAATCCCACCACTGCTGCCAGTGTGGATTATTTGATTCCAACAAAGCCAGATAACTGGAGCATGTTAGTAGTGATGCATTGGCATTATTCCCAAACTTTATATTTTGCAATTAATCAAGAGTGGTATGATGGCTGGAATGTTTGGCTCCATAGCCAAATACAGGATTGGGGCAGTACTACCTGCTTGTTGGGAAGTGAAAAATTGTACCAGCCTTTCCTGGAAACTGTGTATGTATGTGTGTGTGTGTGTGTGTGTGTGTGTGTGTGTGTATATGTGTGTGTGTGTGTGTGTGTGTGTGTGTGTGTGTGTGTGTGTGTGTGTGTGTGTGTGTGTGTGTGTGTGTGTGTGTGAAAATAACTTGAAAAGCAGCTACTGTGGGCAAGTGCTACTGGAACACATTGTTGTTCACATAGTGAGTGGTGAGAAAATGGCCTGGATGCTAGGCCAAAGACTCACTTCTGTAAATGATCAGTGTGCAGTCCTAGTCCAGGTGTAAGTGTTGGAAGCCCATACCTATGCCAGCAATGCATACTCCATTTATACACCTGGGACTAGGCTGCAGTTGACAAATTAGTTATTGAATCAGATCTGTGTATACTGTTCTTTTTTAACTGTTAGGTACCAGTGCTGTAATTTGAGAGACTATCCCTATGATAACCACCAGAACTATTTGGGGCAGTGGAGCAGAGCCAAGTACCATAGCCCCTGTTCAAAGCATGCCAAGGTGGTAGAGTGGTTGTCAGTCATGGGATTCAAACACTTCCAATGTTAGCCTGGTTCTCCAAATTTGTTGACAGGGATGGATTCAAACTCAGTCAGCAGCAGCCTGGATAATTCATGTTGGTGGCAGTGGTAGAATTCAAATCCCACTATTGACCGCCTGATCCTGGGATCTATCACAGTATACATGATGCTGTAGTCTGTAAGCATTCACATAATTCTAGTCTTTAAAATGCACATGTCTGAAGGTGTTGGTTGATGATTGTTTTATAGAAGAGATCTTGAAACTCTTTTTATGTTATTTTCATGCTTGGACTCTTGAGCACTCTTATTTTTACTGTCTGTTAACTTGCTGGGCTGTCATTGCTGAGAAGTATGATTTTTTTCTGTGCTGTTTGGTTTGGTGAGCTCTTGGGTGTTGCTTATGTTTCTCAGTTTGTTATTATTTGCTTTTTTTTACATTGCTATGTTGTAACACTGCCCCACTATTATTTTTTAATGGATCCAGTGTTGGACTGAAGTATAGTCCCACAGCTTGGGGTCTTTAGAACTGGAACTTATGTACTATCAGCTTTCTTCTTCTGAGCCACTTTCCAGACACCTTTAAAGACTGTGTGGTCCTTTGTGGACTGTCACCTTTGTCTTTCAGACAAATCTTCTGAATGCCTTCTAGTCACATAGTTCGATTGTGTCCATAAATTTTCAGTCATTCCCAGTGACCAAGATATCCAACATGCTGTACGGGATGCTGTGGTACCCATTGTGCTCTGGGTTTGTACTTTATAGGAATTTGTTGCTTCTGGACTTATTTTGTCCTTGGAACATGGGGTGTCCTGAATTTTAGATTTTGCAGTTTGGAGTTGCCACCAAAAAACATAGCTGTAATGCTCGCAGTGGGTCGTATTCAGTTCAGGGAAGCTTTCTTCATTGCTGTATTTATGCTGCTGCAGACTGGCACTTTACATTGCAGCTCTTTTTATTATCCTTTTATTTACTTTCGTGACATTTTTCATGATATTGTTCTCGGAGTGCTCGTACTTTAAATAGCTATTTACAATTTGTAGGAAGCTTTGCTTTTTACATTATACCAACAAACGAATTAAAGCCAGTAACAGAGAACTAGACACCACAACTTCAAAAGCAAAAATTTGTTACCTGTGCAGTCCATTCGACTCAGCACAGCTCCAAAAATTCCAGTAATATTCAGGATACTTAAGACACATAAGGGAATAGACAAATTAACCTTCAGACCAATAGTGTCTGGGGCAGGGTATATCACGGAACCACTGGCTATATTTGTTGATTACTATTTAAAAAGATTTGTTGGTTCATTAAAAGACATTACCAAAGACTCCAAAGACTCATGGGATTTTCTTAGGAATATGACAGGTGATAAATATAGAGATGCAGTGATTTTGGTTACATCTGACGTTGTGGAATTATTCCCTAGCATTCCACATGAGTTAGGTCTTGAATGGTTCCAGGAAGTATTGACAGAAGTTAGATATTTGGATGTCAATACTATTAACTTGATTATGGATTTTTTAGAAACTACATTGCAAAATAATTATATGTTTTTAATGGTGAGTACTATAAACAGGAGAGGGGTGTGGCTATGGGGGTGGCATGTGCCCCCCTATATGCCAACCTAGTACTATACCGTTGGGAGAAAAAGTATATTATGGAATCTATTTGGTATAGGTACATCACATATTATACAAGATTCCTAGATGATATCTGTATTCTTTGGGCTGGACCTATAGAGGAATTAACCACTTTTTTGATATACATTAATAACACCACCCCTTTTTTGAAATTTACTCATACTGTATCCCTCCAGGAGATCAATTATTTGGATGTCAGATTATACAAGGATTTGAATAATAAATGTTTTCAATCTGCCATTTTTAGAAAACATACATTTTCCAACTCATATCTTTATTATGAGAGCAGTCACCCGTTTTATCAAAAAAAAAGGGTATAGTCAAGGGTCAGATTATCAGGGCCTCGAGGATGTGTAGTGACGATAGGACATTTAAAGAAGAAGTGAAATTTATAAAGGAATTATTTTTTTCAAAGGGGGCATCCCACAGTCATGGTTGAAACTTTGGTAGATGAGGTAATTAAGGAAAGGGAATCCAAATACCCTCCATTGTTAGGTAAGTGTAGTGTTATTTCGAATAAACATGAACAAACCCAAGCAGAATATGATAGTGCTTTTGTACATACTTTTACAAGTAATTCTTCAGAGGTTAAAGAGATTATTAGAAAACATTGGGCTATTTTGAAAATATATTTATTTATTTATTTATTTTTTTATTTATTTATTGACATTTGTTAACCAGGTTTGTCCAACTGGGCTTGTGACCCATTTTTAGTGGAGACCCGAGGAGAAAAGCTCCAGTAGTACATTTTAAACAAGTACAATTTTAAACAATATTGATATAATAGCAGTTATAGCAAAAATATTCACATATGTTGGGTTACATGCATAAAGTTAAAGTTGCATTAAAAAGAAGCTTAGTAACATAATTTTACATTGATATAGTTCAATAGGACAACAATAAAAATGTTTTGTTGGTATAAAATTATGCAAATGCATAGTAGACACACTGGAGCGAGAGAGGTGTAATGAGGTACTAAGTATTGTCCTTTTGAGGGTACATAAAGGGAAGGACAACTAGGTAGGGTCATAGCAAGGGCAGGTTCTGGAATTGAGAAAATAAGCTTTTAGCTCATTTTTAAAGTGTGAAGTGTGGGAGATTGAACGTAAGTCAAGGGGAAGTTTGTTCCAAGCATGGGCAAGGGAGTGTTTGTAGAGTCGTTTGCCTACTGACCTTTTTGGGTGGTAGATATCAAGTAATTGTTGGTTAAAAGTATGGATGGTCTGGGATGGGATGTAGATGGAGACTAAGAAAGATAGAGATGGACAGAAGGAGGGTTTATAAAGAATACATGAGGAAACGGGGTGTTGGACTCCAGATTTACCGCCATTTATTAGAAAAAGATATTCAAATTTGAAAGAGAGGTTTGAGAAGGGTATTACATACAACAATAAGGGTACTAAAAGCAAGAAGGGCACATACAGGTGTGATAGTTGTAACCAATGTAAGTTCATCCTTGGAAAAGAAGAAATTGTTTTAGCATCTAGGAATTATAGGGTTAGAAGTAATAGTTACTACACTTGTAATAGTGCTGGGGTGGTATATACAGTAGTGTATGGATCGTGTTCTAGCTTCTATCTTGGGAAGACAGAAAAGAATCTCAAGAGAAGGATATGCGAACATTTTTATGACATTACCAAACAAAAGGAAACTAGTGCACTATACAAACATACATTAAATTGCCCTAACCATAATTTTAAGTTTGTGGTTATAGAACAGATAGTGGATGATGCCAGAGGTGGTAACTTGGAAAGTATGCTGGAGTATAGGGAACTATACTGGCAGATAAAGCTTGATGCTGGAATCCCCCTGGCTTAAATGATTGCATTAGTATTTCCAGTGTCCTAAAAAGGAAATCAGCCAAATTATGATAATGTTCAGTACATCCTGTAATTACCGAAATCGCTGCAATATTTATATTTTAGTGAGATTATCTTTATATAAAGTAATATGTTTTTAAAAAATATGTCTTTTTTTATCTGTGAAATGTGTTTTTTTTTTTTTTAATTTGTTGTCAGAGTTAATTGAGGCATTACCATTGGTTCATTTGAAATTATGCACCTATATTAGTAGGACTTAGAAGTTACAATATTGTTCTGAGGAAGCCTGACATTTGCTTAGGTGAAAGCGCTTAACTTTTATTTTGTGCCTTGTAGATTTTAATAACTATTGGGGTGGCCACGGTGGCACAGCAGTTAATGTTGCCACCAAACCACAAGAGGTTCTCCAGTTAGATTCTCTTCTTGGGTGCCTTCTGTGCGGAGTCTGCATGTTCTCCCTGTGGTCGCATGGGTTTACTCCGGGTGCTCCGGTTTCCTCCCACATCCTAAAGACATGCTGTAGGTGGATTGGACACTCTAAATTGGCCCTAGGTGTGAGTGTGTGCCTTCTGTGGAAGGCTGGGTGCTGGGCTGGTAATGACACCGTAAAACTCCACTGCCAATCATGAGCAGACAAGTGATCTGCTGTGGTGACCCCTAACCGGGAAAAGCCGAAAGAAGAAGGATTTTAACAACTATTCTGGTGTGATACATTTATGCCAGTGGATTTCATTCTTCAAGTTGTGAACAATTGTGACAGTTATTAATCTTTTGGAGCAGTGCTGAGTCGAACGGACTGCACAGGTAATACATTTCTGCTTTTGAAGCTGTGGTGTCTAGTTCTCTTGTTTAAATTATGGTATCACATTCCTTTCTTCGCTTTGTTGCAATTGAAGTTGAAGTTGCTATGAACCAGGATATTTTTGATACATCTGCAAAATACTATTATTGCTCTTTAATAAAATGTATTTTTTTTTCTGGGAGCCTAATGTTTCATTGAACTTGAATTTGTGGAATTTCAGAAAAGCCATAAAACATGAATCAATTTTGACACTGATGTTTTTTACTGTGTGAAGATCACAAAGCTGTGGGGTTTGGGAATCTGCCCTCTCCTCACTGTAGTACAATCTCTGAGTTGGTATATATATATATATATAAATATATATATATATATATATATATATATATATATATATATATATATATATATATATATATATAGTAAGAGGAATGGAGAAGGGGGGTGAGCACCTGCAAAAAATAAATAAGCGTTTTATTGTTTTTAGCTGTTCAATGTGCTGACTTTTGATTTTTTTTGAGAACAATGATTTCAGCTTCACATTTTGCCATATTCACTTGGGTGTCCTAATTTATTTTTTCCTTACTATGAAAAATAGAGTCATTTCAAAATAATTATCTACTAAAATGCATTCATCTCAATTGACATGCTAAGGGATCTGGTTCAAGCAGAACAGTCTTGTCATTTGAACCATTTACAGAATGTAACATTTTAATAGAAAAAAATACAGCTGAAAATTAAAGAGAAAAATACAGCTCCATATTTTGGAAATCAAGTAGGCCATGTAGATTTTAATATTCTCAGCAAGACTGGAATGCTGGTGCTGAGTTCTATAATTAATCTCCAGTGAGGCCTTGTGTGACTTGGAGAGTGGGCAGATGACTGACATCTGGAATGTAATGCAAAATGTGCAGTGTGTTACACACTTCAGTAAGGAAACTTTAAAGAAAGCATACATTTCCACAGCAACAAAACTGAACATGATGGGGGTATATGTTAGGATTGTAATAACCTCTAGACTAATATATAAATGCATGGCATAGGAATTTTACTTTAGAAATGTTGCTGACACTTTCTCATCACACATGGTATTAATACAGCCTTATCAAGAATACTGTACCCATTCCTGGTAGCCATGTATGTGAGTGACACACACACACACACACACACACACACACACACACACACACACACACACACACACACACACACACACACACACTGAGATTAATTTGATAGCAAACATGAAAAGAAGGACTAGAGAAGCTGGAAAAGCCTCCATGTGTCTGGCAAACACAGGAAGCATTAGAAAGTGTAGGGCTGAATATATGCTATGGAGGACATTGCATTATTCTTGGGTGTAGTGATGGGCTTTATTTATTTTTTTATTGACAGTTTATTAATTAGGATGCCCATTGAGATTGTGGTCTGTTTTCTGTGACAGTCTAATGATAAAACCTTTATTATAGAATGTAATACAGAAAGCGTTGATATTGCTTAGGCGGTGAATGATAGTTAATACAGGACTTCAAAGAAAAACATGCAGTGAGACATTTAATAGATAGTGAATATACACAAAACTTTCAAATTGGTTGCAATTTAGTATACAGTGAGGGAGAAAGAAGGACAGACAGAGAGGGAGAGAGAGAGAGATAACACATGTAACAAGATATAAAAACTAAATGTGCTGACTTAAAAGTTATTCAAGTACATGACATTTTCTATTACAAAAATTCAGATTCAGGCATAATTTACTTATGGTGTGCAAGTCCAAGTGTGGGTACCATTTTTTTTTTATTTGTGCCATGGAATTTTCCAGCTGACATATTTTAGCTTCTTTTTAATGAAAATAAATAGTTGATTGTAGTAACAGTTTTTGGTAGGTTGTTTGACTCTTTTAGTATGTTGTACCACAATGGCTGTATGCACTTGCATTTTGCTGAAGCTGACCACTTGATGACCTCAGCAGTCTGGTAGTCATGTGCCATCCTGGAAAAGACAATTGGCATGATGGGTTGTTTGGATGCTTTACTACATGGAAGGATAAGTTTAACTGAAAAGCAGTAATGTTCGTTATATTGAACCCAGTTTAGGTCATTAATACATTTGCACTGATGAATTTCTGCTGGTGCAGAAGACATAGAAGTGGCACTTTTGTTGCAGATAGTTTATATAGTTTACAAAAAGAGTATGACATTCAAAGTGTACATCTAGTGCTTGACAGTACATAGTCTGTAATCAGATACTGGTAGACAAAGGTTTGATTGTATTCACCTGCTTTATTGATATATAGATCTGGAGATTACTGTCAGTTACATCTAGGGATATCATAGTGGTGGACCAGTTTTTTACATAAGTTAAAGTTTAAGAAGTGAGATTAGAAGAGAGTTGTTAATTTAAAAGGAGAAAAATGCAATACTAGGAATATCATATTACATTGAGTGGGATGGGGACCTCTGTAAAGCATTGTCTGAGAGAACTATAGAATTCAATTCATGATAAGGGATCAGAGCCATTTTGTTCCAATGAAAGAAGGTATGAGGCAAGAAAAGGGAAGGGGAGCTAGCACAGACTAGCATAGACTAGCACACACTAGCACAGACTAGCTCACACTAGTGCAGACTAGCGCACACTAGCTGTAGTGTAAGACAGTCATAAAACCATAGTTCTTTTTCCACCAGCATCTTTATATGCATACGCTTGTGTTAGCGTATATTTTCTGCTCACACAGAGACTATTGTATATAGTGCGTGTATAGTAAGAAGTATCAACACATGCCTTAGTTTCTAAATATTGCACATTCATTTATATTTGACTATAAAGAACATTCAGATAGTATATACATGCTGCACCCATGTCATTTATCAGAGTGTGGAATTTTCATACAAAATATCCCGCTGTGCAAACGATAGTGAGGGACAACTGCTTTAGGTAACATGGGAACTAGGTCAGTGGTCAGTGGATTACTTTGTGTTGCCAGCTCAAAACTCAACTCCAAATAAAAACAATGATGTTGGATGTTCACCATTCTCCTGTAGTTTTAAAGTTTTTCCCCATAATTTCAGGGCTCATATTTCCAAGTCTTGACATTATAATAGGAAGCCCATTATGCATCGTATGTATAAAAATGTCTAACACATCATTTTAAAATACAGCCTCACTGAGTGAATTACATCATATTTTGTGTCCGAAGTCTGCAAGATGTACTTATGTCAAACTGATGAATAAACATAAATATCTGAAGTGCAGTTTGAACAAGGCGTGCTTTAGGTACCATTGTAACCATATCACTAAAGTGGTTTTAAGCATTCTCCTTGTAGTTGATTTGTTTCACATTGTGTTTTTTGTGCACTCTGCTACAGGATAGGTGACTGTATTTTAATGAGTCTGAGCTATGCATAATATGGAACACAAAATGGTGCAATGTGGTTTTGTTCACCTTATCTTTTCACATAGTCAGACATCAGGGTTGCTGCACCACGAGCCGTACAAGATGACAGAGGGGTCATCTAGTTTGCATGCTTTTGCTGTCATTCTTCTTTTTATTAGTCACCAAAGGAAGAAGCTACTAGTGTACGAGGCTGTAGTTGTTTTTACCCTCCCCAGTATCCTAGATAGAATTTGGCTGATTGCATTCCCAGATACCTTTCCCAGCAGGATGTCTTGGATCCTGACGTGTTATATCAGTCTGCACAAAGTATGCATTTAATTAACTAGTTCAAGATCCAGCTGTTGGGGTCTGAAATAAACTGTTTTGACATTTTGCTTTCAGTCTTGCTACTCCACAATCCACATGGAATATATGTGCTTGTACTAAAAGATGCTAAATTAAGATAAAAATTAAACATTGAACTCTGGCAGCTGAAAGAGTTCTCCATAAAATACATGCCTTCACAGCAATGCAAAATACAGAAAAGTGACATAAAATTATGCATCTACTTTATCTGCAGTAATGTATTGTACTTCAGTTGTCGTATAATTTTAGGAATAGAGCTAGGGAAAATATTCATAATAAACATGAAATATAATCTTTTGCAGTGCCAGTATTTAACCTGTATAAACAAATTATAATTTCATAACTGTTTAAGAGAGCATGACATAAACTCCTTGGCAACTCACTAGACTGGATCTCCCCTTCCTTCCTTCCCTGAAACCCTCTTCAGACTAAGCAGTAAGTTGCTATAAAATGTATTCAAAGCAACAGAGTATAGAATTGCAGAGAACAGTAAGAGAACTTCTTTCTTGTTCTGTTTTTATTTCTTTTTCATTGTGTTGTCATCTCATGTCATCTAGCAGACTATAGTGACTAACTGCTCCATGGATCTCTGAAAGCACTTTTTCACAAAGAAGGTTGTGGACTCATGGAATAGACTGCTGTAATGCTTAAGGACAGTGAATCCACAAAAGCATTCAAGGAGGGGCAGATGGAAAAAGGGTGAGAAGGAAAATAGGTATGGAAGGGAAGTAGAATGTTAAGGCACATAAAAGGGCAAAATGAATAGGCTTTTTGTATCCTTTAGCCACCAAAGAAATGCAGTGTAACATCATGTCATTATAATCATGTATAATCACACCTATGACATTAAAAAACAGAATGAGTTAAATGCCTTATCATCATGTCATTTTTAGTACATGGAGCCTTTTGATTACAATGCAAATTCAAGCAGAAGAGAATTTTGTAACAACATTTTCTAAGCATCCTTCTTTGTTGTTAAGTACAGCACCGAGAAGTACAAACAGCTTTAAAAGATACAATAAACTTTTGGCTACCATATCATGGCAGCACAAACTTTATCACAAGTTTAAAAGCTGTAACAGAAAGAAAATCAGATATGTCACTTTTGGCCACTTTCAGTGAGATTGCAGTAGATGAATTACAACTTTCCTACAGTTTAATTTTCTTTCTCCTTTTCTCCCTTTCTTGTAGTATATTGGAGCAACCAAAACTCTGTATATTATAAGGACTTGTAGCACTGTTTTGGAGCTTTCAGAGCTGTAAAATATTTGTCTCCCCTATACTTTTTTTTTTTTATACTTAGAGCAGGTAAAGTTCTCTGTGCTACAAAGAATTATGATTAGGTCTCTGCAATCATAAGCAAATGGTCATATCTTTTTGAAACAGATGCCAACATTCATCGTACAAGCTTCATGCCACTCTAAAGGTGAATTTCTTAATATCTATTTCTCATTCATATAGCAGCCTGGTTATGATAAGAGATGCAATTATAATAATATGTATATTACTACTGAAATATTTGTAGAATAAAATATTTATTCCATAGTTTCTACTTTGAAAAAAACAACTATCCTGTATTGTTTTAAATGGTCACAATAAATTAAACTAAACTAAAAAAATAGGCATGTTGCTAATCTTCTGAATTAGAATAGCAAAACCCAGTTTTAATTATCCAAATGTCTGGAATTAAGTAAATGATTTGGACTGCTCAGTGGTGCAGCAGTAGTGTTGTCGCCTTACAGCAAGATGTTCTCCAGTTCAATTTTCGGCTGAAGTGTCTTCTGTGCGGAGTCTGTGTGTCCTCTGCATTCGTGTGGATTTCATCTGGGTGCTATGGTTTCCTCCCACATTACAAAGACATGCATCTGGAGCATTTCTCCCCAGGCCTCTGCTGAAAATTGGCTTCGTTCCAAATTGGACTTTCCTGGTTAACAAATGTTAAATAAATTTGCCAAGTTAATTGTTTTTGGAATCTTGCAATGACTTCCCTTTTACCATTTAATCTGTTTGTAAGCAAGCAAAATCAAAACGGTTTCCAAATGTGTAAGAAGTTCAATAAAGTCAAAAGCAGTTTATAAATAAACAGAATTAAAACAATGTACAAATAATAGGAATTAAATCACATTAAAAACAGCATGCATCATATATAACACATATGTGTAGGTTTGTCTGTGAACATATATTGAAATTTCAATAAAACTAGGAGAAAAAACCTAGAGTTTAAACTGTAAAATGCTACTTTTAATTTAATTTAAATATAATGAACTTCACATCTCTCATATCATCAGTTATGTGCTGAAGCCCTGCTCATTTTCTAAACATTACTTTGTACCTTTTCAGAGCTTCCTATTTTTATCAAAATATGTTATTTTAATTGAAAGTTAATTATGCAGAGAGCATTGGCAAGACTCAGGGGTGACTCTCTTGAATCATGAAAGGTGAAACATTTAAAAAAATTATAAACCCATACAGCCATTTACCATAGGTAAAAACAAACACCAGCCCATTAACAAAGTTAAAATGCAAACACCATCTCACCTGGAAATTGTAATGTGTAAAGCATGAAGTCCCACTAAGTCCCACAAAACCAAAGAAAAACAGAAAATAAATAAATTAATAATACAAATAAATATAAAAATTAAATAATTAATTTGCTATAATTTCATTGAATGGGACAGCATATACAATATTGTTAACAAACTGCATTTTCGAGGCATTAATATGCATCACTACACTAACAAACATCTACTAAGTTAATCTGTAATAAAGTTACTCAGCCTTAGTGTTGTACATGCTGATTAATGCAGCCTTATTTGCTTAAGTTTTTTTTATTTTAGAGAGTCATCAAGATGACTTTTCAAATTTCTCTGTAGGATTAACTTTTGACTGAAGCAATTATTCTTCATTTAAAATGTAAGAAGCCCTTTTTCAATGCTTATGTGCAACAAAGCTTGCCTGATGATTTTGCCTCTGTTATCTTCAATATCCTTTGTCATATCCCTTCTTCATTTCACTTTCTAAAATTACATTTCTTTATTTATGCACTCAACAGGTTCAATGCAGATTATGTTTGCCAGATCCAAGAAAAAAATAATACATTTAATAAAAGAATGTGCATTCTAATGATACTTTGTAAATTGTAAACTAGGATACTAAGTCATATTCAGCATGAATTAAACTAAATCATGTTCAGTATTTATAACAAAAAATTTTAGTAGGAATCTCAAATTAATCAGCAGGCTGTCCACAAATACTTTCAGTTAGGACTTTGATTTGTCTAGACGAAGCAGATGAAAAAGAATCTGCTCAATTATATAATGTACAAATCATAAAACAGATAACTATAATAATAAAATAGAAAACAATAAATATGTGATTTTTTAAGAATATGCAATACCATCAATAAAGGAAATGAGAACATCATGAGAACTGCAGGAAACTTGTTTTTTAAAACCAGTGTGCATCTCATACTCAACTGGTTCTTCAAAGTAGACAGTCAAAAGACTGTACATATACACTTATGTACTGATCTGTGAATAATTAATTATTTCAATACAGTGGCAGCAACTAAATCTTGAAATGAATTTCAGTTATCTGAAACTCTTAACTGAGTTTTTATACCGGAGGAAGAAGCCCTCATTAGGCACATAAAAATACAACAGGAAGCATTATATTGTTCCTTCCCTATTACATTATTTGATACAGCACTAATGGAAGTGGTGGACAGTGTTCAAATATATGAGAGAAAACTACTACAATTGAAAAAGAAGAGGCTCACTAGAAATCTGGGTGACTTTAAGGAGGATCATGTTTTTACATGGCCCAAACAAGCTAATATTTTTCAGAACAACAGTAGCAATGAAGTGATATCCAACACTATACAAGTAATGACCATCAGTAACACTAGGATAAATGTGTCCCTTAATAATGTGAGCCCCCCCACCAACCACTGTTGAATAGAATGAGACAGGCAGGACAACTGAGAATTCTGAGCTACACAATGAGAATGAAGTGAGTCATGAAGCAGGCAGGGCCATGGACCAGAATCATTTACTTCCATTGGGCCTTGATGTACAACGTAAGATTTCACATCCAGCTATGAGATCTTCAAATAATGTCAGTGATAATGGACAGGTTTTTCCCACCTTCCCTTTACTCATAAACCAGTTAGAGAAGCAAAGTCTTTCACAGAGAAGGGGTGATCAAAGACGAAACAGAAATTACAAACCAATTCCAACAACGACAGATCCCTGAAAAAAATGTGGGCTCAGTTAGCAAATCATTAACTTGGAACATTTCTTCCAGGATTCTTTCTGTTGATGAGACAGCTGTGTTAGAAAAAGGCTTTAATTTTATACCGGCACAGAGAGCAACACTAAGTGACACTATAATTGAATTGAAAATGTTTGTAAGAAATGTCTCTTTGAAATTGATGTTTAATGATTCTACCTTTGAGAAGGGGAGTCTGAAGTTTAGAAAACCCATTACGTTCATGCATAATATCCATCCAATGCTTGAGGCATTTAGTCAGCTTTGTGAGAGGGACCTTTATGATTATTTTGATAAGAATTTTTATCATAAGACTTTTAATGACATATCAAAAGGTGAGAGGCAAGCGTTAAGTTCATTAGCTGGTGACTTAAGTAGTCATCAGACCTGCAGATAAGGGAAGTTTGACTGTAGTTATGGACAGATCATTTTATTTTTCATCTATGAAGGAGATGTTAAGTAATTCATCCATGAATATCGTGATTAGTTATGATGATATTTTAGTGATGGAAAAACAGAATTAAGCTACTTTAAATGAATGTTTATCTTATAGATATATTAGTTTAGATGTATTTAACTTTTTAGATGTTAATGACCCACTCATTCTCATCATCGAAGGTCTCTCGAAAATACATATAAATCCTTTCCATCCTCCTTTCGGCCGATTGTGGCTGGGAGAAATTGGTGTGCAGAGACCTTCTCTATTTTTGTAGAGAAGCAGTTAAGACCCATTATTAATAAAAAATAGGTATGTTTTAAGGGATTCTAAGCAATTTTTACAGGATGTTTTTCTGTTTTCTGAACAATATTCTGTGAATCAAACGTATACGTTTGTAGCTTTGGATGTACAGTCATTATTTACCAAGATTCCCAATGAGTATGGGCTTGAGGTTTTGAAGAATTATCTTTTATGTTTTAGTGACAATGATCAGATATTTATTGATTTAATATGTTTATTTATAGAAATTGTGTTAGAAAATAATGTATTTTTATTTGATGATTGTTATTATTTATAAAATGATGCCGTAGTTAAGGGCACGTCCATTGCCAATAGCGACAACAATATTGTTATGGCTTGGTGGGAAGATGAAACAGTTATTAAATGTGATAGGTTTAAGGCTAACCTGTTATTCTATTGATGATTTATGGATGACTTGTTTTAGTATAAAATTGGAGAGTATGTGAGTTACAAGAGTTTTTTGATTATGTAGGAAAAAAAGTTTCTTTTTACATCTTCCTTTTCTAACAAGTGGAATCTGCATTTATGTTACATACATGATTTGTTTTTGTGGAATGGGGACAGTAACGATGTACATGAATTTTTAGTTTACTTAAATGGTACTACCAAGTTTTTAAAGTTTACCCACTCACATAGACTGCATGGCACTAATTATTTAGATGTACAGCTTAATAAGGATGTGGGGCATTCACAATTTGTAAGTAGTCTTTATAGAAAACCTACCTACTGTAACAGTCTCCATTACCAAAGTAACCATCCAACACATGTCAAAAAGGGCCTAGTTAAAGGTCAATATGTGGGAATCTCAAGGATGGTCAGTAGGTATGAAGATTTCCGCTTACAGTGCATTATAATGAAGGAAATGCTTATTTCCAGGGAATACCCTTTTGATTTGGTTGAGAATGTGTACAATGAAGCTTGGAAAAAGAGGGTTGAAGGTATTTTCAAGCCCTTACTAAATGCAGATCTGGATCCCAACTTTAGTACCCATTCTGCCTTTCAAAGAAGCAATAATAAAGAATATTTGTGTTCCTTTATTACTAGATTTTCAGCAGATCATCAGGGCATTTACAATATTTTAAAGAAAACCTGGCAGATTTTTTTTAGTCAAGAGGGGTTTTTGGAGAAGGTGGGAAATAAACCCCATTTAATTTTTAGAAGAGGGGCCACCATTAAGAATTTGTTGGAAAGAGATGTCAACAACTTAACCCATCATAGTGGTTTAGGGCCAGAAAATGCGGGTTTTGTGGCCAACGTAGTTTCATTTTAAGCACTGAGAAGATTAAAATCAACCACACTGTTATTAGACCATCAGTGAGATTCTCCTGTAATACACAAGGAGTTGTTTATGCTGCCCTTTGCACAAAATGTAAAGTTTTTTACATCGGGAAAACTAAGAGGAGACTAAAAGAGAGAATCTATGAACATTGGAGGGATCTTAAAAATCAAAATTCCAATAGTGCTTTATTTAAATAGGTGGAAAAAAATCCCAATGATGAGTTTAAGTTTATGGTGGTTGAAAAGGTCCACCAAGATCCTAGAAGGGGACCATGGGAAGATCTCATTGAATTTAAGGAACTATGTTGGCAAGTGAGATTAAATACTCTCACTTCCCCATGGCTCAATGACAGTCTTAGTCTGAGCAGTCTTCTAAAGCTGTGGCCTTATGTAGTTTAGTTAAGCTTAAATCAAAATTTAGTATTTTTTAAGCTTCAACATGTTTAAATCAACTGTCTTATAGTTTTTTTTTAATTTTTTTGTGTTTGTTTAGAACTGTAAGGTGTTCATATGTTTTTGTGTGTTTTTTTAGAATATGCGTTTTCTGTAGAATACAGCTTTAATTAATTTACATGTTTTATTGTAAGATGTTTTTTATTAGTTAAACTGAGTCAGGTGATGTTCTCTGAATGGCATTTATTTGTGCTTTAATTGCAATTTTAATTATTCTGAAGATGTCAACTGAGATATGTTGATGAAAGTGTTAAAATCTGAACGAGTTTGTAGAAGTCACCTTTTGGTTCTGTTTTTTTGTGGATTTTATTGTGTAGCTTTTTGATTATGTCAATAATTCTGTCCCTTTTTTGAAATTCAGCAGTTCTTGGTCACATGATAAGATAGATTTCCTAGATTTAATT
Organism: Protopterus annectens; assembly: GCF_019279795.1. Lineage (NCBI taxonomy): Eukaryota > Metazoa > Chordata > Ceratodontiformes > Protopteridae > Protopterus > Protopterus annectens. The sequence continues at coordinate 1,145,707,197 of NC_056727.1, forward strand.
ATTACTAGAGATAGAGCTGATATAATTAATACAGGAATCTATTGTAAGCCCTGTCATAGAAAGACATATCTCCACAGGCAAAGCATGCAACAGGGACGTATTTTTAGAAATACAGTCATAGGCCAAGGCATGCCAACGTCTAGGCTCCATGTGAATGATGATGATTTCAATCAGGAGCTATTAAATTTAAGCATAAATTTTAAACATAGAGGTTATGGTAACAGGGAAGTAGCAACCAGCTTGGATAAAGTAATTTCTTTGAGAAGGAGTCTGGCTAAACCATAGTTTTCTGAAAATATCATTATTACTAAGGCGGTGGTGGTGCTGCGGTAGCATTGTTGCCTCACAGTAAGATGCTGTCTGGTTCAATTCTCAGCTACAGTATCTTCTGTGTGGAGAGATCCGTGAATGAGCATACCTTCGTTGATGGTTGTGCGTCAGGCCTGGCAAGCCGGTATGTAAAAATCAACTGCCAATCATTAGCAGACTGGAGTTCCGCTGTGGCTACCCCTAACCGGGAAAAGCCGAAAGACACAAACTAAGTCTGATGAACAAAATAGCAATAGTGATATAGGAGTCCCACTGCATTTTAGCAGTGACTGCAAGGGGATTATAGACTTAATTAAGAGACATTGGTCAGTTTTAACAGCTCAACCCATGATCAGGAGATTAGTAGGTAATGCCCCTATGTTTTGTTTTAAAAACAAAAAGAACATCTGATGTATGTTATGGTATCTGAAGGGGATGCATAATAAGAAGATAACCCTGTATACAGGTTTGAGACCATGTTCCCAATGTAGTTACTGTTCATTTATTATTTCAGCATCAGAATTCTCACGTCATGATATGGGAGGTTATATATCATTTTAAGCTCACAGCAGATTGTGGTACTAAATAATCTTGTTTATTTGGCAATCTGCCAGCTATTTGGGGCATTTTATATTGGTAAGACCGAATAGGGAGTTTAGGTTACGCATTAGAGAACACATATCAGATCTGAATCTCTTCCCCTAATAATGCACTCGCCAAGCATGTTAATGAGAAAGGAATTAACCATAGTTTTAAGTTTATAGCAGCGGATGTTTTGGTTGATGCAAGGGGCATATAAGAATGCTTACTGAATGATAGAGTTTTGTTAAAACCATTTTTAAAGTTGAAAAAACATTTTTAAAATTGAGAGGGTTACGTTGAATATTATATTAATTAATTGTATTTGTGATATTTGATTGGTTGACATTTATTGTTTTTATGTGATTGGATAATTTAGATTATAAATATGTGAATATTTTGCTGTCTTGTAATAGTCTGATGAAGCAATGAGTAACATTGTGAAAGCACTAACAGATTGTTATTAAAGTCTGATTTTGATTTTATTTGAGAGTTTTATTTGTGAATTTTTCTCCTTGTTACATCAGAATCTGGACTTAGCTTTCTTCACTGGTTTCACATTTTATTTCAATACTCCAATCAGATACAAAACACTAGGGTATTTGTCTATAAGGATGAGAATGATGGAAATCTCTCATTCAGTCCTGGTGGCTTGTGCACAAAGTGGATTCTGCTACTTAGTCTGCGGGACTAATAGTATCTTATTCTAATCACCATCTCTAACATTAATGTAATATTCCTATATTCAATTAAAAATAAATCTATGAACCCCATTGTTATTAAAATGTGCTAAGCTAAACATACTCAAGAATTCTTTCATGAGACTACCTTTCCATCATATGCTTGTATAAAAGGCATTACATTTATCTTCCACAAAGTAAAATGAACAGGTGGTACTGCAACAGAAATACTATTTAAAAACATAAGCCCTGAAAATTACTGGATGTGTGGAAATATTTTTCACGAGCTCTGTATCAGACATTTGTAAACATATCTTGCTGATTAATTTTCATATAGTCATTAATTCCCCTAGTAAGCAAATGTTCAACATTTCTAGGGCACTTGTAAACTATATTTAACTTGGAAGTAGTTATTTTGCATACTTTTGTATCGTGTCAAAACAGACCATAATTTATTAATAATGTTTCTGAAAATAATCTGATTATTCAAAATGGTCAAAATCATAGGACAGACTAATGTTAGTGTTTACTGATTTACATTTGTTGACCAGGAAAGTACATTTGTCCAAGGACCTTTTTGCAGGTGTGACCTGGTATTTGAAGGAATACAATGTAAATAAAGGCACTCAAATTCAAAATGCAGCATAATAGAAGCATTTGGAGCCTGATATAAAGACTATTTACAAAGATAATATGCTATGTGAGTAACATACCAACCTATACATTGCTATTTAGCAGCAGAAAACAAATATCTATACATTGAAAAAATAGCAACAAATGCAGCCAGCAAATTATTAAGGAAAGCGGTGTGCAATAACATTAAGGCATCCATATCTGGGATGTAAAAAACATAAAATTTACAGTACGTCTAAAAATTACAAAAAGAATCAAAAGATATGGCTGAGCATACGGCAAAGAGTAGAAACATGTAATATAAGGTAGAGGGAAGAGAAAGATAATGCTAATTAGATAATCTGGGTAATGATAATAATGGGAATGGGATTGAGAAGGCAGAGACAAGTTACTAAAGGAACACAACCTTTTTCCAGTTCATAAATAACTTTCATAAATGCTAAGTCTACTTTGTTTTTGGGGTAGCCTCTATTAACAAAATGTTTAGCCAACATACCATTGTCTTTAAAATAAAGTCTGACTGATACTTCCGATTTCTATAAACACTGTTAAACTGTCCATTCTGGATTACACTTGTAATTACATTAAGGATGGAACATGTGAAAAGCAAGGAATCCATAGTGATCCATAGTTTTCAAATTATTTCGCAACATAATTTCTCACTTCCAAATATTTCTAAGTCCAAATGACAAACACAGCAATGACCGAAATAAAGTTAAAATCAAATATATATTATTTGCATTAATAAATTTCTGAAACTATAGAAAAATCATGGTGGATCCTTACTTACCATATAATAAAAACATCATCAATAAAATGTTTGTACAGTTTAATACATAAAAATGATGGAGTGGGATTCAACAAAGCCTACAAGATAATTTTGACTGTGTGCACAGTATGCCGCAATGCGCACATAGCCAGGAAAAGTTTTAGATTCAGTAAACTCTGTGTAGCTGTGAGGACTCATGCGCAAGCATGTAAATTTCTATGGCATGCAAATTACAGCATAAATAACTGAATTGTATGCTAATGGAGGAAATCAACATGGTGGACCAATTCAACAAGCTGTAGAAAAATTGTGTAGACTCCGTGCTTGTGTTGGCCATGTATTCAAAAGTTTTCTGAATACAGACACACATAGGAGTCTACATGGAAACAAGAGCAAGTAAATGTCCATACATTTGTACAGAACAGACCCTAACATGTAACCCCATACACATTATCAGACATGTTGGATGCTAAAAAATGATATTAAGACTAGCAACAATTCCTTATTAAGTACCATGGCATAAATGCAGCTTGCACCCCTACCCTGAAATGAACAATGTACTTGTAACTAATGCAAACAGCTAAAATAGTAAACCTTATGAAATGTAGACTACAAAATCTGCATTCATCTGTGCAGATATATACTTGAGTAATACCCTCCCTTGACTGTACAACATTGGGCTCCCCTTCAGTTTCCCTGCCTACACTGTTACCAGCCATATAGATTCAGAGCTGTCAGCACAGTGAAGATGCAAATGTGGTTACAACTCCTTAGAATTGCTGAATCCCAAAAACATATAACTGTGTAGGATGTTCACTTCATGTAGGCACTTCCACAGTGTTCATGTTGAATGTGTGGCAACACTGAATGATGACATCAGGGCTGTGTGCCAGGTTACACTTACAGAGGTGTACATGTAGGTCTGTGAAGTGTAAAAGTGCATGTAAGGAGTGTACAATTCACAAGTTCCTTGTCATCTTTTTTATTGTTTGTTAAAATGCATCATATCTGCTGCCATTAAGTTAAAATTTATTTTTTTAATTTTCTTCCTTGTTTGCATGATGCAGTGCTTAGTGCAGCCATGGAAAACAGAGCAATGAATGGCAGGTTTCTCAGTGCTTGTCAATAACTATTTTTGTGGCAGCATGTCTATGTGTAGACCTAAAGAATAGAAGGTTCTGATTTCTACTACAAGGTCTGAAACCTTCATCCTACTTTTTGAGCTGCATGTTTGTGCAATATCACAGGCACAGACAAAAGAAAAAAAGATTCCCCTGTGTTCACCTTATTTCAGCATTGGTGCACACAGCAGGGCATAGGTGTGCACTGTGCACTAATGAGCACCAAAGGAGTTCATATACTCAGTAAAGTAGCATATGTTTTTTGTAGGTGCTAGTTACAGCATAAGCAGGTGATTTTTAGTACAGTGGAGCTATTCAACAAGCTATAAAGCATCCATGTAGCCTACATTCTGTTTTTTCCTGCCTACTTCAATACCATGGGAGTAGATACCAGGAAATTCTATACCTGAAATAAAATAGTCTCAACTGCTGCATTTGCAAGGTAAGTCCTGAACTTAGAATGTATTCTATAATTATATTATGGCATATCCTAGTATATCTTAACTTGGTGCAGTACCTTAATATGTGAAAGCAGACAGTTCACTTATTTTACTTATATATGTCAATTACTAAGGTTTTAATTCTTATTCCCTTGGTTTATCATTGCACTTTGTGCATGATGAATCACAAAGTTCAAATAGTGTAAGTGGGTAATGGCTATGTTTATCTGGTTTGTGCGAAAAGAGGCAGATCACCTATGAAACAGATGGCCAAAAATAGTAACTAGATGCATTCAATTAATGCCTTTGGCCATCGTGAAAATCTGGCCTGGAGTACAGATGGTACTTTTTCCTAGTATAGACTGTGCAACCTTTGTTTTACTGCTGTGACACTGCAGTTTACAGCAATGAAGTGCAACATAGACAACTGTTTCCGCAACATTCTTGTGGCAACAGCTTTAAGTGTAGTACTGCCATACACATGGTCCTGGGTTTGAATACACTATATGCCATATAGTATTATTTTTATTAATGTTAGCAGTGCAGCTTGCATTTGTGCATTGCTTACCAATGTGCAAACAGGTGTAACTCACATGCATGTATACTTTGTTAACCATTGTGCAAATCTGGTACTCAGTCCGCTATGGAACTGTATATATGATGTTTTCTTATTGGTGTTTATGTCCGTTTCCTTTGTATGACATAAAAGTACATGTGGAAACATTGCAAATTCAGGGCACATTCTCAGTATGTGTCATATATTCACAATACATACTTGTGTTGTTGCCCCCCCCCCTTCCAAGCAGTACAATCCTGGGGGCTTAGTATTTTTTACACACACATATCAACCACACTACAAAGTGAAATATATAATGTCATGTGCTCCCTAATGGACAAGGCCAGTCGGTGGTCCTGACAACCTTGCTCAGCTAAACTCAAACATCTAACTATACTAAATAAGGGTACTTGTGTTTTTTCACAGCTAGGCTTCTACACACATAGGATACACTTTACAGTTAGGCTACTGGTCTCATATGGACCTATGAAACCATGTGCCTATGAAGGCCTCCCAACCTGTTGCCCCCCCACATGGCTTGCTGATGTCATCTACCATAAGTTAACCTGCAGCAATGTAAATGTCAGACTTGTGTCATGGCACTTGTGTAAAGTGCTGAGTTCTGTAGTCTGTAAACTTAGATAGGTAGGGGTCCTGTTCTCACTGCAGTCAAGTGTGTGTGTGTGTGTGTGTGTGTGTGTGTGTGTGTGTGTGTGTGTGTGCGTGTGTGTGTGTGTGTGTGTGTATGTGTGTGTGTCCAGCCAGAAGAACAAGTGTGTATCCTGTACCCCAAACCCATAAATTGACAGTATTTTGATACTTGTGCATGCCTACACATCAGTTTCAGGCAGGCCTCCCACATTCTTCTCTGCCACATGTACTGCTGATGTCATCTACTAAAAGTTGACCTGCTGACATGTAAAAGTCAGACTTGTACCATGGCACTTGCATAGAGTACTGCGTTCTATAATCTGTATACTTAGACAGTCTGTGTACTTAGGTAGGGATTCTATTCCCACTGCAGTCAAGTGTGTGTGTGTGTGTGTGTGTGTGTGTGTGTGTGTGTGTGTGTGTGTGTGTGTGTGTGTGTGTGTGTGTCTGCGTGAGTGTGTGTGTGTGTGTGTGTGTGTGTGTGTGTGTGTGTGTGTGTGTGTGTGTGTGTGTGTGTGTGTGTGTGCGTGTGTGCGTGTGTGTGTGTCCAACAAGAAGAGCAAGTGTATATCCTGCAGTTACCTCCCCAATACCATAAATTGACAGTATTTTGATACTTGCAGCTGTCTACACATCCATTTCAGGCAGGCCTCCCACCTTCTTCTCTCCAACATGCACTGCTGATATCATTCACAATAAGTGGACCTGCAGAAATATCAAAGTCAGACTTCTGCTGTGGTGCTTGCTTACAGTACTGTGTTCTATAGTCTGTGTACTTAGGTAGGGGTTCTGTTCTCACTGCAGTCTACTGTGTGTGTGTGTGTGTGTGTGTGTGTGTGTGTGTGTGTGTGTGTGTGTGTGTGTGAGCTACTACTTGACATAACAGAGAAACTTTTATACCAGCATGTGGGACACTGTTCACCATATCGTCAACAGACAATCCTGATGTATCCCCATAATCTCAACAGACAATTCTGATGTACCAGCATATGCTCAAAAGACAATGCTGATATAATCAGCTATATCAGATTATTGCATATACAACCATCCTACCATGGCTAGATCAGACACAAGCCTGCAGCCCAGGCAGACATAACCTTAGGTTCATAGGAGGTTACTAGTCTATTGGCCCTAGGGCCTTTATAAGCCTAGCCATGTTATACCATTGTTCCCTTATTGACCAACTTGCATGGTCTATATTTGCAGCATAAGTATATGATCAGCACTGACTGTCCTTTTCCAAGAGGGATAATGGTGACTCTCTCTGGATAAATCTATGGTTTCCCATCCATTTGCCTAAGTTACACTTATATAGGGTCATTGAGGAACTCTGTTTTATGTAAATTGGGAGTTTGTTCCAGAGGAGTGGCAATTTCTGTGAGACAAATCTGTCTCTCAAGAATGTCCTGTTAATGTCGCAGGCTAGGTTAAGATCCTTAGAGTGAGTGAATCTTGTCCCATGTGACTTGTGGATGTGCAGCATTTCCATTAGGCCGGGGTCTGAGACTGCTCTATAGTCCAGGCACAAGTCACCTCTAAGCAGCCTATAAGATACAGAGTACAGGGCCTTCAGTCTGTCCATGCAGGTAATGTGTTACAGGCCCTGAATTGTCTTGGTGAGAAACCTCTGAGATCTCTCCAGCTGCTGCAGGTGTCTGGTGAGCTACATACAGAAGGGAACATTGTACTTTATTAGTGGTCTGATGAGGGCTGAGTGCAGGGGAGTTATAGCATCCTTAGCTCTGATGTGATGCCCTCACTTTTGAGCTGTGCAAAATAGAAAGCCATATTTAATACTGTGGACACATGGTGAGCTGAGTTAAGGTTGCTATCAACCTGTGTTCCTAAATCTATTTCCACAGGGTTTCAGCTAAGGGGTGTACTGTTAATATTGTAATGCACCGGGACTTCTCCTTTACTGAAAGGGATGATAATGCATTATTTTGTGTTTATTTTGAGTCTGTTGTTTTGACACCAATCATGTGTCTGTGTAAGGCATTTTTGTAGTGCATCAACATCATTGGGGAACTCAGTGATTGCAGCAAGTTTACAGTTATTGGCAAACAAGGTAAGCCACAGGCCATCTATCTTCCCCTGAACTTCTGAGAAATACATTCCAAACAGTACGGTGCCCAGCACAGATCCTTGTGGTACACCAGTAGTAACTGGTCTGGTGCTAGAAGTGGAATCCCCAGCTTTGACTATATGTGTTCTGCCAGTGATCCAATTGGCTACCCATCTAGTGACATATGGGTTAACTCCCAGTTTTTAATTTCTCCAAGACTTTTGTGTTTCTAATACCTTGACAGGAATGGACCCCATTCCTAAATCAAAGTATGATTAAAGTTCATAAAATTAGTATTGTTTCAGTGTTTGATATCAGCCGGAAGTGCTCCTCACAGCACCCACAATGTGCTTAGTAATGACTCCATCTACAATTCATACTGGGTTACATGTACTGGTAACATATCTAAATATGATTGTAGATTCTTTTTTATAAAACATGCTGCTCCTACTCTTATTGGAACTGGCTGGGTATCTTTCTTCCACACCATGCTCATTTCTGCCTACAAATCCTGATGTTTTATGACTTTGTGTCTCTCTGCATGCAAGATACTGTAGTCACTAGGTGTGGTGATTTCAAAGATCATTCTGCTTTTGTCTTCTTTTTCATAGATCACTATATTCTATTTTCTACAATCTATCTTTTGAACTGTTGGTAATGGGTGATCCCATGTGATGTAGACCCTCATTTTCTATGATGCTTTGTAGCTCATGTTTCCAGTGCTTTTCAGCCACTTCAGTTACCATAATGTTTGCACAATCCCCAGTGCAACAGTCTTGCCACATTATTATACCTTTCAGTATATGGCCGTTCTGCCATTAGTATGTCACAACCAGCAATGAGGTGTGCAACTCTTTCCAATTCTGTTTTACAAAACCTACATATGTCTATTTCTCCCACATGCTCAATGGACTTTGTAAACCAATGTGTACATAGCCCACTATCTTGGGCCACCAATATTAACATTTCAACTCTTGGTTTGAATTCACCGCTCCTTAACCATTCCTGCATCTGATTCTGATCAACATGAGGTTCTTCCGGAGTAAACTTGTAACTATATTTATGTATTTTCCACATTTCTTGTCTTCTCATCTGGTCGTTCACCTTATATTCTTTCTTATGTTTTTTGGCGCATTCATTTGCTGCCTGATTTTTTACCTACTTCTGGTTTGATTTCCATTCCTGCTTGATGCCAATATGCTTCTGCTAGATTAAGCAGAGAAGTCATCTCAGATTTATTCTCCCCATGTTTCAAAAATTTCACTACGTTTGGGTCTTGTGAGGACAGCATATATGTGTGGAGTCCCACGATTGCAGATCTAAACATGTAATCAATTTCAAGGAGGCCATCTCTCCTTCTGAATGGGGAATATATAATCTTGGTATACACTGATTTTTATAAATGATTTGGTGAGTATGAAGCATTCCTCTTGTTTCACTATCTAATCTATCCAACACATTTTGGGGCCCGTGAATCACTCCAAAACTGTAAGTTAGGACAAGAAGAACAAATTGGTTTATAGCTTGCATTTTGTTCCTGTTTTCAGGATTAATTTAAGTCTTCTGAAATATTCTTTACCAAGTTTTATTCGTATTTGTTCATGCTTTATTGCTGATCCTTCATCCCGTCACAATTATTTATACACTCCCTCTTGCTCAAGTTCTTTTATATCGCATTCTTGTCCCAAACTGATGTTTTTCTGGTGCTGCAGTTTTCCTGCTTTAAAGGTTACTTTTGCACATTTATCAAAACCAAATGACATTCTTATATCATCTGAAAAACATCTGACAACCTGAAGCTGTGTTTTAGTTCCTCAACTGATGAGTTATACAGTTTTAAATTATTGACAAAGAAAAGCTGAAAAGTCTTTAGACTCTGTTGTTTTCTAGGAGCCAAATTATAGCCATGGCCTAAGCTGTTAAGTAGGCAACTTAATGGGTTAAGTACAAGGCAGAATAGCAGTGGTGACAGAGAGTCACTGTGGAATATCCCCCTTTTAGTTTTTAATCTCTGGGATAATAATTTGTCCTTTATCGTGGCTTAATTGCAAAGTGGTCTGCCACAATTTCATGGTCACTGTAATGTAGTCGATCAGTGTAGGATATATCTTATACATTTTTAAACACTCTTTTATCCATGAATGTGGGATACTATCAACTGCTTTTTTTGTAGTCAATCCATGTCATATTTAGGTTCTTCCCCTTTTTGCAGTTCTCCACTATGGCTTTATTTAACAACAAATGATCCTTTGTTCCATATGACTTTCTTATATTGCCCATTTATTCTACTGGCATAATTGAGTTTTCTTCTAAAGGACTATAAACTCTGTCAGCACCAATTGTCATGTATAGTTTATACATTGTCAAAAGGCAAGTTGTTGGTCTATAATTTTTAGGGTAGCTTGCAGGTCCACTCTTAAGTAGAAGCATTGTTTTTCCTGTTGTTAGCCAGGTTGGTGTCTGTTTGGGGTGTGCATATAAATAGTTCTTATTCATGGCTAAATCTTCATGCAGAGATGTAAATACTTTTAACCAGAAGTTAGGTACTGCATCTGGACCTGGGGTTTTCCAGTTAGAGGGTTTTCCTAAGTTTGTTTCAGTCTCTCTGGCTATTACTTCATCCCATTTCATATCCTGTTCCTTTAAACTTCTTATTCCTTCTTTTACTTCTTCTATCCATTTAGCATCTTTGTTATGTTCCACAGGATCTTCATAAATACTTATCCAAAATATATCTATTTCTTCTTTTCTTGGTGGTCTTTCAATTCCTTTTACCTTGTTTCCCAATTCTCTATAAAACTTTTCTGGATCAATAAATTGCTGATTTCTACTTTTCCTTTATATTTTTCTGTGTATCAGTTTTTCCACCTGTGCTAGATTTTTAGTTTATTTGCGATAGTGCATGATAGAGCCTGATCTGTTCTAATACTGTGCATTGCTTTTATCATGTCTAAGTGTTTTTGTTGATCTGTTCCCTCTTCTATACTCTTCTAACAGTAACACTTCTTGTCTTAATTGCTTTATGGTTTTCTCTAGTTGATACTTCCATGATGGTATTCAATTTCTCCCCTTTCTTTCCCTCACTACTCTGTGTTTTTGTGGTTGAACTTTATCAGTTATTAATTTAGCTGCACAGTAATATGTCATGTTTACTTCTGTTACATTGCATGGATCTCTATGGGAGTCCTAATTACTGTGTTCATTTGTTTTATCAAGCTTCTGACTTTTTGGGTTTTATTTACTTTCTGCAATCTATTTCTTTCATTGATCTTAATGTGTCTATCTATCTCTATTAAATCAAGCAACTCTTCTCTTGGCTCATTTTCTTCTAAACCGAGGGCACATTTTGTGTTTTCCATTTCCTGTGGGCATTCTATAGAAAGTTCTATAGCATCTTTTGGCACATTCTCTTTAGTTTCATCATGTTCCATCTGTTGCTCTGTCATATGGGAACTCACTGGCGTATCACTCCTCAACATTGACTGCGCTGGAGTTTCTACAGTTTCCTATTCTTTCCCTTGCTGTCCAGCTTTAAATGCATGTTCATACTGGTTTCGTGTGGAAGGCTCCAAAATATCTTCATATGGCACCTGACCAGTTGCTTTCCATTCCACTGGTTTTCCCTTAATTTGGATATCCATTGCTCTATCCTGTTGTGGTACTTTTTGAATTAGATTTTCTACACTGAATCTTTCACTTTGCAGGTACTCCATAACCTCAGTTTCTATTTCTTCAACGTCTCCATTACTAATCTCCTTTTCTACTTTTCCTCTTTGTCTTCTTATTTTTTGTATTGTAAAGTGTTCCATGTCTGGATTCCTTTGCCTGTATTTCTGTTCAAATATCTTTGGTGCCGCTCTTTTTGTATTGGTTAGTTTTGCTTTTTCCTTTGCATAGATATTACACCATATTAAATCTCTTTTTCTTTCCCATGTCCATATGTCTTATTCAGATGTTTCCTGATCTTCCTGTTTCTGCCTACTTTGGGGACTCACTCCATCCTGCTGTGATGTAACCCGTGTTAGGTCTTCTACACCAAATCCTTCACTTCGCAGGCACTCCATAACTTCAACTTCTAGTTTTTTAACTTCTGCTTTACTAATCTTCTATTCTATGTTCCATCTTTGTGATGTTATTTTTTTATTGTGGAATTTTCCATATCTGAATGCCTTTGCCTGTATTTCTCTTCGAATATCTATGGGGCTGCCTTCTTCACATTGAGTAATTTGGCTTTCTCCTTTGCATAAATTTTGCACCATATCAAATCTCTCTTTCTTTCCCATGCCCGTATTACTTTTTTATACTTTTCAAATATCTCTTGGTTTTGTTGTTTATATTTTCTCACTTCCATAGATGCTTCTTTTTCCAACCATGTCAAGGTTTCTTGATCGATATACTGTTACATACCTGCAGTGCAAATGAGAGAATGTTATTTACGGTGAGTATTTCTCTTGTATTTTTGTTATGTGCATAACTGTTGAGGTTCACAGTAGCTGGGGTGGGGCAATAGTGTTCATTTTCTAACTGACATTCTTGTCTCTAGTGAAAAGAAATCACAGTTTCTATAACAAGCCCTGAGTTTGGGAATACATCTTAGCAGACAATGAATGTCATCCCCTAAGGTATCAAGGAACTTCCCCTACTCTTGATAGTAGGGGGAAGCATTAGTGTGTGACACAATGGACTTCTTGTTCCAGGTGCAGAGGTGGCCTGAGAAACATGGAGAAAACATAGCTGGGTCACCTTTTGTTGAAAGTGGAATGAAAGTTGCTGAAAATGTAGTCAAAATGGTAGAATTGCTACCAACATTTTTTTCTGATGATGTGGGTTCAGAAAAAAACTGTGACATTGTAGGAAAAGGAGATTGTAGCTAAAACAGAGATGGATGCAGAGGAAAACTTTCAAGGGAGATTGTCTGAAGGAGAGACAGTTACCTCTGAAAAATGCATGATTACAACCCTCAAATCAGGTGGGGGAAGGGGGTGAAGGATGATTATTTGGAGGAAATGGTAAACCAAGTGAATGAGAAAATGGAGCAGCATTTTCATGAGTGACATCATGGAAAAAATACAAGAAGAAAAGGAGAAGAAGAGGCTGTAAAAAGTTCCAGAGACAAAAACATACGCAGAAACTGTTAGAGAAGGAACAAAGAAGAAAGAAGAAATAAAAGAAACAAAAAAGAAGTGCACAGTATGTGTGAGCAGTCAAAAAGAAGAAAGTCTGGACAGGTATGAGGTTTGGGACTCTGTCATAGCACCTCTGGGTATCAAAGCAAAAGAGGTAAGAGCGTTTAACAGACTTTTTGTGACTTGATATTTGAGACTGGGCAGGGGTGCATACGAACAAAAAAAAATATTTAGCCATGGTCAGAATATGTGGTGCAAGCTTTTTTCAGATAAACAAAACAAAAAGAATACTGATTCAGTTTAGAACAGAAGTTGAAGCAAAAGAACTGAAAGAACATTTGTTAACTATATGTAAAGAAATATTGGGCACTACAAAAATATACGATGAAAGAGGCCTATGGACTGGGGGATGGGAATGTGGATTAATACTAAAAATGGAAAATGATAATATTATGCACGTACCTAGTACATGGTAATAGGGGTTTTGTCAAATACAGGGGCAAACAAAGATTTGTTATCGTTGTTGAAAAAATGATCATTTAAACAATGAATGTGATAAAAAAAATGTTATTTATGTGGCAAAATGGGGCATAATGCAAAAAAATGTGATTTAAAGTACAAAACAATGTGGCAATAATGGTCATTCATGGCTAGAATGTGAAATTAATATACAAGAAAATGAAAATGAAGTTATACAGGAGAAAGAGACAGAAGAATGTGTTATACAAGAAAATGTACAAAAAGCTGTGACTGATAAAACATTTGTGCCATGTTTCTTGTTTCCTTACATCTTCCCTTCAGCTCTTTTGTTTTTGCTTCCCCCACAATTGCCTCTGGCAGCCTTTTTGGATGTACATGTATTATGACATGTGGTCTGGAACTAAGAAACCTACTGATTTTCAGCAGCCAGGAAACTGATGGTCAGAAAATTGTCAATGGAAAGTTGCTAGGTTTAGGCATTTTATAATGGCAATTAGACTTGGGGAACAGTGAGAAGGTGACAACTGTATTTTTATCAGTTGCTCCACATTCTCCGAGTTTGTCCGAATTTAGAATTGTGTATATCTAGTTCAGGAGAGTGGCAGCTTGCCACCATGTCTAGAAATTAAAGCTTTTCCATAATGGGCAGATTACAGGTGTGTGTGTGTGTGGGGGGGGGGGGTTGCTTCCCTGCAAAAAGTGTGTTTTTTGTTTAATAACATTGGTACTGTCCCTTTTTTGAGTGGAGCCTCCCAAGGTTTTAATTGTTTTGGGGTTAAATTATCATATGTCAGGTAAACAAAAGACATTGACACATAGTAAATGGATATAACTTTTCTTCAGTACCATGCTAGTCATGACCTAACCTTCCTTGTATAACATTAGACCAAGAGCCATTTCTAGTTGCAGTATTTACAAATCCTTTTCAGATACCACCTCAGCTAATCTCTGTAGAAACTGAATCATCAACCATCAGTATTACTGTGGCCCTACCTTCACTAAGTGTCTGCTCCTCAACATAAGTGTACATCTTTAAGAGACACAGAGTAAAACCACTTCCAGGACCTCAAGTTCACCACTAGATCTATTTTTCCTTTAATACCAGCTTTCCTCTGAAATGTTTCTTTTTTTTGCACATATTTCTTCTTGGAAACACATCTGGTGCTTGAGTCACCAGCACTCAAAATTTACTATCTCAAAGCACTGGACTTGAGCTGTTTGTAGCTCATGAAGACTGCAACACACTCTTGAACTCTAATATCAGTTCAGGTAAGCAGCCATGGGGAGGGAGATGAGGGGGGATTTTAGGTTTACAGAGTGAGATTTTTGGCTTATGAGGGGGATTTTTGGGTTAGGGAGCAGGAAGGCAATTTTAGGTTGAGGAAGTGATCAGGGAAATTAGGTTTCAAGAGGAGGGTTGGAGTTTTAGGTTTATGGAGTGTTTGAGGACATTAGAGTTAGGGAGTAGAATGGAGATTTTCAGGTAATGGAGTGATGACTCAGGTTGGTAACTGGATAAGAGTGAGTTCTAGGGTTAGATACAGGTTCTGGTAGGGCTATATACTTTTATAGGGTCAAGTGTTGAGAGGGCTACAGATCAATGGGAGATTGGGCTTGTGGGAGTTAGAGCACTTACTTTTCTGAGAAAGTGACAGTGAGCCAGTATATCACAAGCTGCTAGCATGCAAGCAGCTATAGTTGACCATGTTTTGTTTCATGAGCTTTTCCTACTACCTGTTATCTAAACCTCCTTCTACATTTTATTCTTACAGCTAGGAATCATCCATGTGAAAGCAGCTACTAAATAAACTCTCTATGTCACTACACTATAGCACTAACTATAGTAACAGTTATAAATATTTGATATCTGATTATAATGTGCGTGACAGCTTGCATATATTATATCTGTAAATAATGTCAGACATCCTCATTGTCAAAATATATTTTCTAATGTTTGCTATCAAGATATTTACATATTTAGTTTTTCCTCTGTCTAATATAGTTAGATACTTCATTCTGGAGATTTTCTCCTTGGGCCTCTGATGATAAGGGGCACTGTACCCAGATAGTCTGTAATGGTAAAAAAAATAAAATAAAAATAAATGAACTTAAATTAATAAAACAAAGTTTCAGCAGCATATATTTGTTACTATAAAATCCACACCTTGGATGTTTCCTATATACCTGTGTTTTTTTTTTTATAAATGCATGCAAAACTCACAGTCAACAGGCATTTTTTAGAACCAACTCTAATTCAAGAAGGACTAGACTTTGCCTTTTTATATTTATCTTAGTTAACTAAATGTGGTAGTGGGAACTACCCAACATCAAATTACAGTGTCATACTAGCTTCCCAGTAAAAGACAGATTTGACAGTGTTGTGTAAATGGTCATACAGTCACCAGATTCATGCCCATAAATGACTTCACTCCCTTCCAATATAGCCAAGTTACTTCCACTTATACCTCCCCTTTTGCCCCCAAATAGAAAATGGAATATCTAATTGATCTCTTATTTTTTTCTAGATTTGGCCCAGAGCAGAGCTAAATCAGTGTGTTCCATTGGATGACTACGTATTTTTACCAAGTTGCTCACATATGCAATAGAAAAAGAAATCCAAGTAGATAGTAATCTCTCCTTTGATAATCATATTGCCAAGGTGGTTAGAAAATCCTTCTATGTGGCCCACCTAATCACAAAAGGGTTTGCATCTAGAACAAAAGAGGTTATTGTGCCTCTCTACTCATCACTCATTAGACCCAGCATAAAATACAATGCCCCATTTGGGATGTACCTTACAAGACACCTGCCACAGCTGGAAAGGCCACAAAAGTATCTCACCAAGAGGATTACTGGCCTCAAACAGATGCCCTATGCAGCCCGACTCAAGAAACTCCAGCTGTACTCGGTTGTATACCACTTACTCAGAGGTGATCTCTGCCTGACATACAAGGCCATGTCCAACCCAGAATTGATGGACATGCTCCACCTAAAAAAAAACAAATCCCAGAGAGCCACACGCTCTAGAGATATAAACCTTACCACAACGATAAATAGGACATGCTGGAGGGATAGATTCCTATCCCAGAGGCTCCCCATGCTTTGGAACAGGATTCCAATATACATCAGGCAGAGTCCCTCACTAACACTCTTCAAAAGAAACCTTGACAAGTGGATGGGAAACAGAACATTTACCCTGGGAATCACTGCAGTGGCTCTGCTGGACAGTGGCACAGGGAACTAATGGCTCTGCTGGACAGAGGCACAGGGAACTAATCTAAGGGGGTGGCAAAAGCCAACACATTCTGTCTAGGCTTATAGATGGCCTTGGATAGATAGCCTAGTACTTACCTATGAACCTAT
Organism: Protopterus annectens; assembly: GCF_019279795.1. NCBI lineage: Eukaryota > Metazoa > Chordata > Ceratodontiformes > Protopteridae > Protopterus > Protopterus annectens. Next base: position 1,145,723,969 of record NC_056727.1, read on the forward strand.
GAACCTAAACATTACTCAAAATGTTTAATTTTAGTGAGCTGTAGTTCAAAATCAATTGCAAGATGTCCTCCCTATTTCATCTGCCTCCACTGCCATTGTGGTAGGAGGTGGTGACTTAGTGGTAGGAGGTTTAAAGCCAGGTTTTCTGCAGCATTATACACTGCTGATGCAGGACTTTTTTTCTTGATAGGCCTTTCCAATCCCCAGTGTGTTGGACTATGGAATCCAGGTGGGTGTGCAATGGGGCCATGAGGATGCCAACCCTATTGTGCAGTGGCATGCCCTCTGGTAGCTATACATTTACCTCAGCAATCTTCTTATTTGGTGTGCTTCCTGTCACTGCCTGGATTTGTGACTGAGGCATACACTAGCATGGCTCCCACCCCCCACCCCCCCCGCCCTACAGGATGGTTTAACCAGCATTGGCATCTCATTCCCATCCCCCTAGCTGGCTCCTCCAGCACTCATGCCACTTTTTAGCTTCAGGTCATTTGGCTCTAGTCAGTGCTTTACCCTTCTATGTAATGGAGAGGGACATAGCATACTGTAAAAATTAGTAAATGTGCTAAATCTAGTAAATTCTGAGGAGCAGCACCTTTTCTGAATATTTATTTTGCATTTTATTGTTTTTCTTGAATTGAGATATACTGTCTGTATTTATATCCGTTTTTGTATGCTTCTATCGCAAATGAAAACTGTCTGTATAGTCATTCCATGTTACCAGTGATCAAAAGATAAAATAAAATAAATATCTAGATAAAATAGATGACCACAGCCCGATATAACATGTAGGTCCCTACTGGATGGCTTTCATATGGTTTATTAATGGGTGTTTTTGCAATATATATTTATAATTTTGTTTTTTTAACAGACTTGGGTGAAATGAATCAGAATGCATGAAGAATGTGAGAGAAGAAGTGGGTGCATGGATGTGTGGTGCATAAATACAAACTCTGTGATTACAACCTTTTGCACAGAGCGTAACGCATATGTATTTCAGTCAGTGAAATTGTACAGTATGTCAGTGTAGCAAAAATGTCAAGTAGATTGACACAACTTGCTTCCATACTGCTGGAATACTTGCTATTTATGCTTTTGCAAAATATTTTGGGAGCTGAAGCTCTGGTAGTGCCACTGAGGGTGGTTATTTAAATGCAAAGTTTGACGAATAATAAAAGGACTGGCAGAAATTTGTGTCACTTTAAATAAAAGACAGAACATAAAGGAAGCATGACTTATAATTATGTATCAAATCAAAGGATAACATGTTTTAGTGTTAAAAATACTTTTCTGTCCAAGTAAAACAAATAATTACCTTTCTCTAAATAACATTGACAAAAGGCAGTTATTTACATTTGTGGTATTCCTGAATGTGTTGCCAGCTGCAGATGTAGTCAAGCTCATTTATTGTCCTTGTTAGTGTAAAAAGCACACAATCTGATTTTTACAGTAGCTAACTATTTGTCTACATCTTTCCCCTCTCATGAAATAACACCACCTTTTTTGTATTTTTGGCTTATTTCTTAAAGAGGACACTTCTATATCAAACTGTGAATTATTTTCTCTCCTTATGATTATTATTACACATAATTGCCAGTTATTACTACATTATTATTTCTCTTTGTTCTTTATTACAAGTTTGCAGCCAGTTATTCCCACTTATCATACCATCCATCCATAGCCCTCTTTTTCCCATTTTTGCACATAGGTTTAGGGTGTCACTTCAACAGTGACAATCATCTAGAGCTAATGTTCACACTGACATGCAGCTAGTCCTGCTGCAGTTCTTCTTTCATACACACACACACACACACACACACACACACACACACACACACACACACACACACATCTGCGGCCAGTTTAAGTGTCCAGTCCACTACTACATGCCTTTGGACTGTGGGAGGAAACCGGACCACCCAGAAAAAAAACCCATGGGAACACAAGGAGGATGTGCAGACTCCACACAGATGGCACTCCAGCCTAGAACTGAATGGGAGAACCTCTTGCTATGAGGCAGCAACACTACCTTCTATACTACTGGGACTCCCAGTTCCTCTTTAGCGTACATAATAATATAATTCTCACCAGATTTAGCCACTTAGATATTACTTAACTCAGTGTAGAGTCTTCTTTGCAGCCCTGGTCCCAGAACTGGCCCTATGTGTTGTACCTTCTGGCCATGTCTATGGCTCTGCAGATTGTTCCATGCCTCCAGACTATCACTGCCCAGATAATTGTAACACTGGAAACTGGTCCCTTAGCAGTACAACAGGTTTACTCATTAACCTGATCCGGTCCTGATTTTAAAATAAAACGTTTTCCCCAAATGTAACAAACATTTGACTGTCTCAAATTATCTACCATGTGGTTTTAATTTTACTGGTATCACTGCATTCCGCAGTGGTCTTTCCTATAACAGGTGCCACTTGCTGATGTAAGCCCTAGGTGTTTCTTGCCAGGCTAAAATTGAGCTTGCTTCTTTACCTAAAACACAAGGAATTTCCATTAAACCAAACTGCTTTTTCTACCTGAAAAGAAAAACACATTAGCAGTGTGCATTTGCATCCCTTATTTCTCTCTTTTTTTTTTTTTACTGTCTGTCTTTTTTTGTTTTGCATAGCAACTTCCAGTTATACCAAGTATGTGACTCCATGATTTTAGCCCTCATCTTTATCTGAAAAATTAACTATTTGCTATTTTTTTGTTCATATACCTTTTATGTAACATAATGCATATAGGCTGTTAATGACCACCTAACTAGCAATATTTATCTCAAATGATCAAATACCTTACCAGTTATAAAGGAATGATTGGTGAAGAGTGTGGTTAATCCCTTTCTTACGGTCTGCTGCCTTCACTTGCCTGTCACAGGAGAACATAGACAGTATGTTCCATTCCAGTTTCTAAAGAAAGACCAAAATTTTGCTTTCTCTTTTGAAAGAAGCCTAGGGTATTGAATCTTGTCACTAGACATGTAGTGCTCTGGCTATCCTTCCTTACAACCTTCTGTTGAGCCTTCCCAACTTAATTGTAACCTCACTAATCACAATGTCTCTCCATCTCAGTGGCAAGAGCAAAATATCCACACTGTTATACAGTGGTTCACTAATTTGACATGCCCTGTGAAACATGAATGAGACTAGTGTTTCCTGGCCAGCACTGAAACATAAGTGGAGGAGCAAAGGAAATCATATACCACACAATGGCCATTCCAAATCTGTTTTGGGAACCATAAGCCTAGCATAACCTTTTATCATCTCCAGTAAAATCTAGCAGTTCATAAGTCTTCCCACTCTCATGTCTGGAATACAAAACTTAATGCTACCAGATGAAGTCTTAAAGTTAAGAGTCCATCATCTGCCAACTAAACACCAGTACTGCATGACTGACTGGAGTGAAAGGGTCTGTCACTCTAAAGGAAGCTATTGAATAAATAGTAAAAGCCTTAAACCCTAGGGGCACAGACATTGTGGATGTATAAGCTCATTGGTATTGGAAATATACTTGCAGTGTGTACATAATTTACATGGAAAGGTACCTTTTCTCTGGGTAACTGGTGCTGAAATGTCCAAGGAAGGATAACATAATAGTTGCCTCAAGTTCTTGTTGTGTCCATACATAAAAGTTGGTTCTGGACCAACTATGTCTTTAAGTAAAAGATCTAATATCAATATTTTCCCATGAGACCTTATAACATCACTTATTTGACTGATATCACCTGCATATGTAAGCTTAATTAGATTTCTCATACCACTATGATTCATGCTCTTTTGTCATCATACAACATACGAGGAAGAAAGCCAGGGGATGGGGGAGCTGAGGCCATTGCTGGGCTTGATGAACTTTGCTTGTACCACCAAACACTTAGGGAGAGCCTTTATTAGGAATTAGCTAGTTTGCTAAGAAGTAGTAAAGAGAAACAACCCAGAGTCAGGATGACAGGTACAGTCATAGCAGAGCTTGCAGTTTGGACAGAGATCTTAGTACACTAAAACTGCAGTTGTCTCTGGCATAATGACTGATTAGACAGCCCAACATTGGAATTGTACACTGAGACTGTGGAATCAATAGTGATAGGGAGCTATCTGGTGGGAAAGTGGTTCTCTAACCCCTGTCATGAAGTCTGGGTATAGTCATGTTCAGTCAGGGATAGAACATTCCCAGAACTGATACAAATAAAAGGATAGTATATTGACAGTCAGGCAGTGGCCATGCCTTAAAGAATAAGTGTTCAAAATCTGTGGTCTAAAAGGGTACAAATGTTAACAAATTTGGTCTTACAGAGTTGAAAATTAACATCTCCTTTCCTTGTTGGTACTGCCCAAAAGTTATGACAGTGGTGACAGCTTGTCATGTTCACAGTATCACAGGTTCAGGTCACTGGATCCAGAGATGGAGCAGCTCCAAACACAAGTACCACTGAAGGTATGACTGATTATTAAGTAACCTGCCAGATACTACTCGAGTCATGTGCTTCGGTTACTCAGAGAAAAGGTACCTTTCCATGTAAATTATGTACATGCTGCAACTATATTTCCACTACAATGAGTTTATACATCCACAAACTGGCAAGAAATTTTACTGCAGTAGTTATGCAGACTGTAGAACTAAGCATTTATTATATGCAGCAGTTTGTGCCTTATGTACATGCTTCTATACTGGTAAAACTGATAGATGCCTTAAAGAATGCATCTCAAAGCATGTAAGTGACATCATGCTTAAGGATACCAAAGATCCACATTTTAAGAATGTTAGTGAGGTGGAAGGGCATTATTTTAGATTTATGGCTCTGGAGGTGACAATGATTACGATTAGAGGAGGTGACATTACCTCGAAAACTGAAAAGAATGAGATGAAATGGATTGCTAAGTTACAAGCTAGTGGTTTTCCGGGCCTGAATATGAATATTCCATTGGAGAGTATATAGAGGAAGAGGCTGGCAAAGAAGAAGTGGGATTGTCAGAGAGATGAAGAAAGTAGACAGGAGTGTAAGGAGATGAAGAGCGTGGCAAAGAGAGAGGTGGCAAAGGCAAAGGATAAGGCATATGGAGAGTTGTATGAAAGGTTGGACACTAAAGAGGGAGAAAAGGACCTGTACCAATGGGCTAGACAGAGGGACCGAGCTGGGAAAGATATGCAGCAGGTAAGGGTGGTAAAGGATAGTGAGGGAAATGTACTCACAAGCAAGGGGAGTATGTTGAGTAGATGGAAAGAGTACTTTGAGGGGCTGATGAATGAAGAGAATGAGAGAGAGAAGGTTGGATGATGTGGGGATAGTGAATCAGGAAGTGAAACAGATTAGCAAGGAGGAAGTATGGACATGAAGAGGATGAAGAATGGAAAAGCTGTTGGTCCAGATGACATACCAGAGGAAGCATGGAGGTGCTTAGGAGAAATGGTAGTGGAGTTTTTAACCAGATTGTTTAATGAAATCTTGGAAAGTCAGAGGATGCCTGAAGAGTGGAGAAAAAGTGTTTTGGCACCTATTTTTAAAAATAATGGTGATGTACAGAGCTGTAGTAACTACAGAGGGATAAAACTGATCAGTCACAGCTTGAAGTTATGGGCAAGAGTGGTAGAAGCTAGGATAAGAAGGGGGGGTGACGATTAGTGATCAGCAGTATGGTTTCATGCGGGGAAGGAGCACTACAGATGCAATGTTTATTCTGAGAGTGTTGATGGAGAAATATAGAGAAGGTCAGAAGGAGTTGCATTGTGTCTTTGTGGACTTGGAGAAAGCATATGATAGGGTGCCTAGAGAGCAGTTGTGGTATTGTATGAGGAAGTCAGGAGTGGCAGAGAAGTATGTAAGAGTGGTACAGGATATGTCCGAGGATAGTGTGACAGTGGTGAAGTCTGCAGTGGGAGTGACAGATGCATTTAAGGTGGAGGTGGGATTACATCAATGATTAGCTTTGAGCCCTTTCTTATTTGCAATGGTGATAGACAGGTTGACAAACGAGATCAGACAGGAGGCCCCATGGACTATGATGTTTGCAGATGACATTGTGATCTATAGTGAGAGTAGGGACCAGGTTGAGGAGTCCCTGGAGAGGTGGTGATATGCTCTAGAGAGGAGAGGAATGAAGGTCAGCAGGACTAAGACAGAATATGTGTGTGAGAATGCGAGGGAGGATAGAGGGATGGTGAGTTTGCAGGGCATAGTGTTGGCGAAGGTGGATGAGTTTAAGCACTTGGGATCAACAGTTCAGAGTACTGGTGAGTGTGGAAGAGAGGTGAAGAAGAGAGTGCAGGCAGGGTGGAATGGGTGGAGAAGAGTGTCAGGAGTGATTTGTGACAGACAGGTACCAGTAAGAGTGAAAGGTAAGGTCTACAAGAGGGTAGTGTGACCAGCTATGTTGTATGGGCTGGAGACGGTGGCATTGACAAAAAGGCAGGAGTTAAAGCTGGAAGTGGCAGAGTTAAAGATGTTAAGATTTACACTGGGTGTGGCAAGGATGGACAGGATTAGGAATCAGTATATTAGAGGGTCAGCTCAGGTTGGATGGTTTGGAGACAAAGCAAGAGAGGCGAGATTGCGTTGGTTTGGGCATGTGTTGAGGAGGGATGCTGGGTATATTGGGAAAAGGACGTTAAGGATGGAGCTGCCAGGTAAGAGGAAAAGAGGAAGGCCTAAGATAAGGTTTATGGATGTGGTGAGAGAGGGCATGCAGGTGGTTGGTGTGACACAGCAATATGCAGAGGACAGGAAGAAATGGAAACAGATGATCCGCTGTGGTAACCCCTAACGGGAACAGCCGAAAGAGAAGAAGATGATATATATATATATATATATATATATATATATATATATATATATATATGTATGGGTCACCTTCAGATGCCCGACAATGTGTTTCGCCGACACGGAATCCGACGGGACGAAAAGACCGACAACGCAGATGACTGACAAGGTGAGAACCCGACGGACTCGGTAAGTGTGCGATAGAGTGAGGGATTTAGTGTTAGGGAGCGGACAGGTAAGTGTGCGATAGTGAGGGACTGTGGGTTTAAGGGTGGGTTAAGTGAGTTAGGGTTAGGGTGCAGGTAGGGTGTGTGTGCGATAGTGAGGGACTGTGGGTTTAGGGGTGGGTTAAGTGAGTTAGGGTTAGGGTGCAGGTAGGGTGAGTGTGTGGTAGTGTCGGACCTTGGGGTTAGGGGTGGGTAAGTGAGTTAGGGTTAGGGTGCAGGTAGGGTGAGTGTGCGGTAGTGTCGGACCTTGGGGTTAGGGGTGGGTAAGTGAGTTAGGGTTAGGGTGCAGGTAGGGTAAGTGTGCGGTAGTGTCGGACCTTAGGGTTAGGGTTTGGGTTAGGGATAGTGGATATGTTATGTAGTGTACTGTGTTGTTTACGTGTAGTGTGTTGGTGTAATGGTTTTCGGTGTTTTGCGTTGTCGGTATTTTTTGTTGTCGGTCTTTTGGTGTCGGTGAAACGTGATTTCGGGGATATAAAGGTGATCCATATAAATATATATATATATATATATATATATATATATATGTGTGTGTGTGTGTGTGTGTGTAAGACAGACCAGTTGTTGAACCCAAAAAGAAGCTGGCACAGCTGATTAAAAATCAGCTGCATGCACATGATGCCTTTGTTCACGTATGAGATAACGGTATAGTGGGGATAAGGGAGTTTGCCCTTCCCACTCTGTTGTGATCTTAGAGTTGGTATATATAATTAGCAGGGGTTGTGGGGGCACAGTCTAACACATTGAAACCAGCTCTAAAAGGGTGGATATTAAGGAGAAAGGTCTAAATTGCTAACAAGTGGGCCTTGTCCTGAACTCTAACAGCTGATTGTTTTTTAAATATTTTAAATTGCACTGTCTTTTTCAATGGTATTAGATCTTATGAAGGTTTTGTGTGTTACCTAAAAGCGCTTATCTGATTTTATTTTGTTGTTTTATTAAAGGTCTATGTCCTACGGTCTGGTGGCAGCACTTGTATTAATTTTCTACCTATTGTGCTGTTTCTGGTGCCTGCCTTTGCTTGTTGGCTCCTGCTTACTTGGATACAAAGTTTATGTGTATATATATATATATATATATATATATATATATATATATATATATATATATATATATATATATATATATATATATATATATATATATATATATATATATATATATATATACATATATTGGTTCATGTTAGATCCATGAAAACCCACATTACTGACGATCGGATCACCAAGATGAGATCAATGACACCATACATCCCTGACAATGGTGCATAGTGCAGAATGGGATGTATTCCCATTTCCGCAATGTGGTGCAATCTCGGAGTTGGTATATTTAAGTACTGGGGTGTGCGGGATGCAGGGGGGCTTGCCCCCCTGCTATACACATTTCTATTCATTGTTTAACTGTATTACAGAAACGGGAATATATTCCGTTCTGTAATACATGTACTCACCTTTGTCAGGGATGTGTGGTGTTGGCGACCTCGTCTCAGCGATCCGGTCATCGGTAAAGTGGGTTTTCTTGGATCTGACATGGATCCATATATATATATATATATATATATATATATATATATATATATATATATATATATATATATATATATATATATTTATTTATTTATGGTTCATAGGTACTTACTAGGTTATTTATCTGAGAGGATCTAAAGAAGCCTAGCCTTGCAATACAAATACAAATAACCTAAAGAATGGAGAATATTGGGGTGTTTACAGGTTTCCCTTATCCACGAGGGCCAGTGATGCCACACTTTAGGTAAATTTGTGGTTATCCATTGATTTGTCGAAATTACATTTGAATATAGTTAAGAGAAGTACTTTAACTGGAGTAGGAGAGAGTTGAATAGAAAAGGTATCCTCTGTGATACATATACCTTACAACGTGTTCTGTTAATTTTGCAAAAGACACTGAGATCTTTTGAGTGGTTACATATGATACCACTAGACGTAGGAGCATGTAACAGGTCTAATAGAATCAGGTCTGCTGAGGCTCTATATGAGTGGCTTTGTGATTGGCTTTATAGTTTTTATGATTTAGTTGCTTTTTTTTGGTTAGTGAAAAGGCATTGCTGTCATTTTATTTGTGGCAGTGTTTGAACAGGTGCATATTGAAAAGGGCATTATACTCAATGATTGGCCTAATGAGTGCCACGTCCATGGAATGATTTCATCCCTGGATCTTGACACCATGCCTTTTGACATAAGCTGTGCAATCAAAAAGGACTTCCTTGCAGTAGTGCTTATGTGGTGATCAAAGAGCAGTTCATTGTTGACATATCCTGCCAGATCCCTAACAGTTTTTAAGGTATGTTGTCTGTGTTATAGTTGCAAGGGAAATCACACTTGCCAACGGATATGAATAACATTTTTGGCATTTAGTTTTAGTCTATGATTTTGACTATTAGTTTTAAAGAGACCTTCTTATAGGATCTTGGGAGTACTCTGGGAAGTTTATCATGGCACCAAGTTTGCAGTCATCTACAAACCCAGTCAGCCACAAATGCTTAATATTAGCTTTGGCTTATGTGAAGTAAATGCCAAAGAGGAGAGGTCCATGGACTGACTGGGGTACTCTGCTAGTGACAAGTCTTTTGAAGGAGGTAGAGAAATCAAGCCTTACTTTCTGGGTTCTGTTTGGGAGCCGGTTTGCTTTCCAATGAATTACATAGGGGTTCACATTTAGTTGGGAGAGTTTATTTATGATACCTGAGTGTGGGATAGTGTTGAACACCTTTGAAAAGTCTAGATATGTGGTGTACACTGATTTTCCCTCATCCGTTGCTTCCATGACATTCAAAGATATCAGACAGGTTAAACAGGCATGACTTGCTTTAAACAGTCCTGAAAGGCATTGAGTTGAAAACCTATAGGTTTCCAGTATCTCTGTTTATTAATTCCATAATGATCCTTTTCATAGTCTTACAGATGCTAATGGTTAGGCTTATTGGCATATAATTACCCCGGTCCATTAAAGCCCCACTTTGGTAAAGCAATGACTGTTGCCATCCTCAATTCACCTTGCACAATGCCTGCTATGGGACTGCTATTGAAAAGCCTCTGTAGGAGGTCTGACAAGTATGTTTCAGGCTGATCAACAGGCAGCCTGGTATCTTATCTGGTTCCAAAGATGTAGTGTTTGTGGCCTATAAAGTGCCTTGAAAACATGTTCTTGGGAGATCTAAAGGGTGATATAGAGGTGGGAATGTGCTCTGAAGTTATTGGAGGAGAGCAGGCAGATATCTCAACTGTCCCTATTTTGGAGGAATGTTCCTATTTTCAGGACTGATTTACCCTTGCACACACATTATGCCTGAATTTGTGGAGGCTTGTCACTATTTACAGGTTTGGTTTACCTCTTCAAACAATTTTCTGAATTTTTCATCATGCTGACTTAGTGTGGTAGAATTTGGAAATACAGTTCATTAAAGTCTATAGGTTTTACACTGTCTCTTTGATAATGTGCTTATATTTTCCCATCACTTTAACTCCCTGTTTTTTAAACATGTGTTTCTGACCAGTATCCTTTTGTAAAAAAAAAAAAAAAAAAAAATAGCTGCAGGAAATGGCACAGTGAATTAAGAAGTTAATACTAACTCAATAAAACATGGCTAAACGTTGCACCACTTAAATAAAATAAAATAATAAGAAAACTCCTTTATTTGCATAACGTAACTGTTACTAAGCTCTTTCATCACAAATCAGTTAAGGGACTTCTTCAGAGTAATGTACATGGACACAGAATTCACTTTAAAAAAGACAAAAGCCATGATATACACTGTAATTTAGACACAATAACCAATTCCATTTAAAGTTACAGTACAACATTATTTTAAACATTGCGGAACTACAGATTTAAACATGCAATAACCACAAATGAACTGTGGACGCAATTAAGTAAAACATTTTACAAAGTTCTTATGTAGAAACTATCTAAACTTTAAAATGATCATAAAATAATGGTGTTATTATACCATATTGTTAATTTAGTATAATAAGGCCCTTAATCTAAGAAAAGAAGAAATAGAAATAGAGTTGTTTAAACAATTGGGGAGAGTGGCATTTGTCTTAATCTGTCACTCAGCCTCTTTACATTCAAGCTGTGTTTTCCACGGCCCCCCTCTATTGTCCAAATGTATCACATATTCAATAAAAAACAAAAGTCACGTCCCTCGTTCTGAATGTGCTGCCATAAGGCATTTTTTTATTCTTTTTCTTTATCTCTCTCAGGTGTTCATAAATTCTTTCCTTGATGGTCCTCTTGGTTTTATCTACATAAAATAATGTACATTTGCTAGAATTAGCAATGTACACCACTTTATCTGTTGTACAATTACACCTTAAAGGACATCTTATTTCACCATACCCTGTTACAGTAAATACGAGTATTCCCCTTCATAGATAAAGGAAGAGATCAAACATCTACCACATTTAGTGATTTTAAAGTTTTCGTTTTTAACAAAGGTATTTTCTTCCTTTTCAAGGAAAATTTTAATATTCCTTTCTCGCCTATATGTAACAATAGGATGTAACCCCAAAGTAACCATATTTGACCCACCTAGTCCCAAATTTTTCCAGTTAGCTGTTAATATTTCTTTTATAGCTGGACTGTGCGGTTATATGTTACAATACACCCGTTATTAAAGTTGACATTATTTCTTGTGTTACAAATAGTGGTACCCTCATTAGTAGATCCCAAACGGGGTTTATAAAACAAATCTGTCTTCTTTTGATGAACTTCTTGAAAAAGATTTTCCAGCAAAAACAAAGGGGTAACCTCTGTTGAGCAACAAATCCTTTAGGACTAGCCATTCTTTCCCAAAACATTCATCAATGGACACCATCCATGCTAATCACCCCAGTTGTCCTTTAACTAAGGCTTTTTTCTGGTGGAATGGCTGTCAACTTTCAAACTGTAATAATGAATTGGAGTAACTGGGTTTCCTAAACAAAGCAGTGGTGAAACATTTATTATTAAAATAAAATTTTAACTGTATGTCTAAGTAATTAATAACCTCAAAATATTTAGCCATAGAAAAAACAAGAAAGTTTGCAGTACTGTTTATATAAATAAAACAAAAAATCTTTTAATCTAGTTTCTGAGTCCCACGAAATAATTATAATATCATCCAAAAAGTGCCCATAGAGGCTCCAACATTCAGAAAATTGACTATTTAAAACATACTGGTATTCGCAAAAGACAAGAACAATATTAACAAAAATAGGGGCACAAGTGGCCCCCATTGCTACACCTTGTACCTACCTAAAAATAATACCTTCAGATCATATAAGATTTGCCCCTAATATGCACTCCATAACAGAAGTAACACCTTTTGTCCAAATTAGTGCACCTGGTTAGATATTGCATGAACCACTCCAACCCAGTATGGTGCGGTATAACAGAAAATAAATCCTTTATATCAATAGTTACTACTATCAATTTCTCATCCCTTATGTATTGAGGGACTTTATGTGAGCCTTGTTGTTTAAAATGAGTTTAGGTTTGTTATCAATGAACTTAGCAGTGCCATGAGTCTTTGAACTATTGGCATCAGCGATTGGTCAGGAGGGTTATATAAGTCCTTATGTATTTTTGGGATCCCAAAGATCAATGGGATCCATGGAAAATCATTTCTAATATAATTATATTCCTCTGCTGTAAGAACTTCATCAAGTAACAAGACGTATATCATCCCATCTATTTTAGCATACTCAGTATTCATCTGATTCCTACTACTTTCATCATAGTAATCAGAGAAAAGAATTGCCTCCATACGACTCATATAGTCAATCCTATCCATTAGAAACATCCCTCCTCCCTTATCCAGTTTGATGCATCTAATTCCATGGTTATTAGTAATCTCGTAATCTCTATTAATAGATCCCACTCTTTTTTAGATAGATTACTTGGTACTTGTTGAGAATAACATGCAAATAACCTCCTCAAATCATATTCACAATTTTTTTCATATAATGCGATATTGGAATTAAGAGAAGGGATGAAGGTGCTAGGTTTTGTGCATGTACCAACATCACCCTGGCTAATGTTCTCTTCATTAAACAAAATACAAAAATTCAGTTTTTTAGTGAATATCTTAAGGTCCACAATGCTCTGAGTCATGTTGCCAAGTCTAGCTGGGACATAAGCAAGTCCCTTAGAAAACAATGATGCATAGTCATGTGTTAGTACCTTAGAAGTAAAATTGTACACTTTAAAATCATTAGTCCAATTTGCAGTAATTTCAGGACCACCAGTCATTAGGACTTCCTCCCTCTCCTCTCGTCACATAAAGAGTTACATTATTCCTGTAAACATTTTGTTGGTTTTGTTCCTGGGTGCCATCTTGATTGCCCCTCCTCTGATTTTGAATCCTCTCTGACCTTCGCAAAGGGGCTTTAGGAATTTCTCTATTGTCTCTTTATCCAGCTCCAGAATATAAGTCATTATTAGAGGTTTTAGGAGGGTTAGGGTAGGCCTTATTATTATAATAATTTTTATTCCTTATTCTTTTCTTTACTTTTTTAGTTCTTACCTCATTAGAAATATTCTCAACCTTAGAAAAAAATAGCTTCATAGTCCGCTTTGTGTATTTTGAAAGCCAAGTCTTTCGATAAGTTCCCATCAAGTACTGTAATCTCCAGTTCAAGTTGCTCCATATTCTGCTGATTATAATGCATTAGTACATCCATTAACTCAAAAACATGTTTGTCAAATAGTTTCAACAGTTCATGGTGCAAACTAAATCCTTCTACTAACCCCGAAGAGTATTTCCATGTCCTCAAGCCTTTTGGTACTGTCCCTGACTTGATATATTCCTGGAAATAAGAATTCTCCACTTGTAAATTTCGATATTTGATACATTTATTTTCAAATGTCTTTAGTTGCTGTATCACTGTCTGTCCTATAGGACTGTTAGTTTGGGTAACCTGCCCAAATACAATGGAATTTTTAAACCAGTCAGTTAAACAGCCATGAACCTGAAAATCAGCCATCCCATTGTTGTTATATTCTTCATTGTTCATTTGTTGAACACCCATTTATGACTGAAAAAAACAGGCAGAGTTATTATCATATCCCATTGGTGCCGTCCCAGGACCTGAATCAGTAGAGTTATATAAACAATACTACAGACTTTCTTGTTTTTTCTATGACTAAATCTTTTGACATTATTAATTACTTAGACTACTGTTGAAAAATGATTTTAATAATAAATGTTTCACCTCTACCTTGTTTAGGAAACCCACTTACTCCAATTCATTATTACATTTTGAAAGTTGGCACCCATTCCACCAGAAAAAAGCCTTAGTTAAAGGACAAATCAGACGATTAGCATGGATGGCGTCCAATGATGAATGTTTTGTGAAAGAATGGCTAGTCCTAAAGGATATGTTGCTCAGCAGAGTTTCAGGTTCATGGCTGTTTAACTGATTGATTTAAAAGTTCCATTGTATTTGGGCAGGTTGCGCAAAATGATAGACCCACTGGGCAGACAGTGATACAGCAAATAAAGACATTTGAAAATAAACTTATCAAATATTGAAAATTACAAGTGGAGAATTCTCATTTCCAGGAATATATCAAGTTGCGGATAGTATCAAAAGGTTTGAGAACATGGAAACACCCTTCAGGGTTAGTAGAAGGATCTAGTTTGCATCATGAACTTTTGGAGCTATTTGACAAACATGGTTTTGAGTTAATGGAGGTACGAATGCATTATATAGAATATGGGGCGACTTGAACTGGAGATTACAGTATTTGATGGGAACTTATCTAAAGACTTGGCTTTCAAAATACACAAATTGGACAAAGATGCTATTTTTTCTAAGGTTGAGAAGACTTTATTTATTTTTATTTTATTTTTATTTTACATTTGTTGACCGGGATAGTCCGACTGGATGCATGTCCATTTTCAGCGGAGGCCCGGGGAGAAAAGGTCCAAGGGTAAGCAGATACAGCATTACATAATACCAGCATTACATATTGCAAACAGACTATTTACAGAAATTACATAAGTAAGCAAGTTAAACAAGTTCCACAGGTTACAGTTAATCCTGAGCACAAGTCAGGATTAAATTAAATTACACAGTAAACTGGTTAACAGATTTTTACACATTCTAGAGAGAGTTAGCCAGGCTTGATACATTGACATAGCCAGTTAAGTGACAAATGTTGTTTGAGTCTAGTTTTAAATTGACCTAAGGTGGAAAGTAAGGTAATATCAGCTGGAAGAGAGTTCCAGTATCTACTTACAGAGTTTGCAATGAGAGAATCACCGGCTGTGTTATTAATTTTGCTAGTCTGAATTAGTAGTTTGTTAGAGGATCGAAGCGGTCTAGGATTGTTATAGGGGGTGATAATATTTTTAAGTGCAGGAGTATTGTCCGGATTATAGAGGTTTTATAGGCCATAATCAGTTGGTTATATTGGATTAGGCTGGGTAGTTCAAGCCACCCAAGCTGATTTAGATTGATGCAATGATGTGTCCTAAAAGGCAGCCCAGTGGCAAACCTGGCAATGTGGTTGTAGCAAATTGAAAGTTTGTTAAGGACAGTCTTGTTTAAATTTGAGAGTAGAGGGGATGCATACAGAAGGGTTGAAAGAAGGTGAGAGCAAGCTATGGCAATTGTAGCTGGAGGGGTTAGGAAGGCTTTTATTCTGTAAAGTGACCCTAGTTTTTTATTGATGGTTTTGATAGTTTGGTTAACATGTAGGTCAAATTTTAGATTATTGTCTATGATGACACCTAATAGTTTTGTAGATGGGTCAGGGGAGATTATTGTGCCATCATTTGATTTTATGGTAAAGGTGAAAGAGGTAGACTTACGTGTTGGTGAAAATAACAGCATTTTAGTTTTTTTGGGATTTAGGATCAGACAATGTTCAGAAAGCCAGTTTTCTATTGTATTAAAGGTGGTCTGGGTAGCTGACCATAACTCTACTGGAGATGTGGCTGAGCAAATCAGAGTAGAGTCATCAGCATATTGGATACAGTTGACTTTTGGGATGACAGTATAAAGGTCGTTAATGAAGATGGAGAACAGCAAGGGCCCTAGTATAGAGCCTTGTGGTACTCCAAGGGTGTTAGGTAGAAGGTTAGAGAGTTTGTTCTGCCAGAGAACAGCCTGCTGTCGACCATCCAGGTAGGATTGAAACCATTGGAGGGCTCCAGCATCTAGACAGAATGTTTGCAGGGTGTGGATTAAAAGTTGGTGATCCAGCATATCGAATGCCTTGGAAAGATCCAAAAAGAGGGCTGAGGATATATAATTATTGTTGTGATTATGGTTTAGGGTGTTGGTAAAGGCTATGAGGGCTGAAGTGGTGCTGTGATGAGGATGGAAGCCATGCTGAGTGTCTGCCATAAGGCGATTCTGGATTAGGTGGTGCATGAGTTGTCTATGAATACATTTTTCCATAATCTTTGCAAGTGGAGAGAGTATAGCTATTGGCCTATAATTGGAGAATTCAGTAGAACTGCCTCCCTTGTGAAGTGGGATTACATAGTATATTTTCCAGATGGTGGGAATTTTAGCTTCTACTATGGTTCGATTTATTAGTATTGAGACGGGGTAAGCAATAGCATCAGCTGATTTTTGTAGGTACTCGGCAGGGAGTTGATCAGCAGAAAGTGTAGTGGGTTTTAATTTTTTGATCAAGGTACAGATAAGTGAAGTGGCGACTGGTTGGAAGCTGAACGCGAGTAGGTTTCTAGAGGTGCTACTTTCAGCACCAGGGGAGCTAGGAAGTAGTTGGCTAGCTAGGGCTTCAATTGTCTCAGTAAAGAATTGGTTAAAACTATCAGAAACATCTTCATGGGTTTTATCAATAGTAGCAGCAGGGATTGGGGTTGAAGTTTGTCCAGGATGTAGTAGATTATTTAAACCTGCCCAAAACTTCTGAGGGTTATTTTGATTTACTGTCTGTAAATTACAGTAGTATTGTTTTTTGTCTTGTAAAATTGATTTTTTGGTTTTGTTCCTGGATTGTCTGTATTTAATGTGATCTTGAGGGTCTTTAGAAGAACGCCATAAAGCCCATGCTTTGTTTCTAAGAGTAATTTTGAGTTTAAACTCTATAGAAAGCCATGGCGCAGTTTTTGCCTTGGTTCTCTTTGAATGAACAGGTGCATGCAAATCAAGGATCTCAAGGAATTTGTTGTTAAAGTATGCTACTGCTTCCTCTAAGGGGAGGTGTTTTAGGATAGACCAATTACATGAGTTTAGTTCTTGGAATTTGGCAGGGTCAAAGATTTTATTGTTTCTAACCTTTCTGAGTAAGGGTTGTTGGGAATTAATGGTTTTGTGCTTAATTACATATGTGAGAAGGTGATCGCTTAGGCCATTAAGGAGGGTACCAGAGGTATACAGTTGGGGGTGACTATTTATGAGTACCCAGTCAAGTATATTTTCTTTTTGGTTGGGTTTACCTATCCTGGTAGGGGTGGATATGATTTGTGTAAATGCATGCAGGTTAATATGGGTGGTTGGGGATTCTGAGGAACAGGTGCCCCAGTTTATGTTAAAGTCTCCAAGTAGTAGGGTTTCTTGGGGGTAGTGACATGATAGCCAGTGCAGGATATCTTCAAATGTAGATATATTGTTGCCTGGGGGAATGTACATACAGATGATATTAATGCATTTATTTTTATTAAGTTGCAATTTGGTGGCAAGAATCTCTGAGTTATTAATCTGAGGTGGTTGTGTTACATCTATGGTGACATTCAACTCAGATTTATAGAGTACAGCTACCCCACCCCCCTTCCTCGAAGCACGATCCAGCCTGCGTATGTTGTATCCAGGTGGTAACACTTCATTGTCTTTAGTATTAGGTTTTAACCAGGTTTCAGATAAACAGAGAATCTCAGGGTAGTGAACATCCAGAAGTGCATGCAATTCATGTACCTTGTTATTAATGCTTCTAATATTGAGATGACAGACTAGGAGATAGTTAGTTGGCCTATTAATTGTAGGTTTGTAGCTTATATTGCAAGTAGAGGGAGTATGTGTATCTGAAGTGAGTGGGCCAGGGTTGGGGTGAATATCACCACCAAGTATTAGGTTGAGTCTATACTTGGTGATGAACTTCAGGAATTTGTTTATTAGTTTGTGGTAGTGTTTGGATCTAGAGCTAATGTGCCTGGGGTTGAGATGTTGATAGACTGAACAAGATGTTAGATAGGATCTGGTACTGTAAGTATGGTTGAAGGTGGAAGGATTTACAGCTGGGGTGATAGTATGGCCTTTGGGGACC
This sequence comes from Protopterus annectens, assembly GCF_019279795.1. Lineage (NCBI taxonomy): Eukaryota > Metazoa > Chordata > Ceratodontiformes > Protopteridae > Protopterus > Protopterus annectens. Next base: position 1,145,742,206 of record NC_056727.1, read on the forward strand.
TGAAATCCCGTGAGAAACTGGTTTTCATACAAGGTAAGGAGGTATGGTGTGAACAAGAGGGGTAGTAAAGAGGAGTATATCATTATCTGTGATTCAGCTAGTGAGTTAAGGAACTGTTTTACCTGGTGATGCAACACCAGAAGATAGAGTGGTGAGGTAAAGGTACTGGAAGGGGGATGGGAGAATGCCAGATGAAAGCTAATAGGTGCTATTAAAATGTAGGTAGTAGAATGGGGGTGGGTAGAATTATCCCAGATGAAAGCAGATAGGATCTAGAAAGTGGGGGAGTGGCTATAGTACTATAAATTTAGAGGTACTGGGGGCGAGAGGTAATTGGGGGCAGGGAGGGGGGCGAAGAGAGTCCAAGCATAGCGAGGGTGAACGTAGCGGGGCTATTGCAGTTTACAAGGTTTCCTAAGGTGTCCTAAAGCTATAAGGTAAGTATTACAGCTCTTAATGTAAGAGTCAATTTACTTCAGTTACAGGGGAAGGAGGCAACCACTCAAGTAGAAACAAAGAGCCCTATTGCTAACCAATATGGTAACCTGCTTAATTACAAAGCACTGTAAGTGAAAGCTTAACAAATGCTTTTTGTGTGTGCAACCTACTCTGTTTAAATGTTGAGAGAAACTGAGAGAAACTGATTGCAGTCCTGTAGGCACCGTTTTGTAGGGAACTGTAGAGTTCAACTAGGAAAAGAGAAAAGCAGGCAACAACAGGCAGTTATTATATAATAATGCATTCAGAAAGGTTTGGTGGGGGTATAAAGTAGCATACTTCAGAATAAACTAAGATTTATTGCTAAGAAACCTAAGCAAGAGAGCAATGCAGTAAATAAACACTTGCCAGATTTTAAAGATATACCATAAAACATATCAATTGTTCACAATTGTACAACTGTAAAATTGCCAGTAAAAGCACTTCAGGTATAGCTAGCCCAAGTTATTCAAGTCATAAAAGCACTTCTTCAATGTGTGTGTGCAATTTAAACATTAAAAAACACATGCAGCAAGGAGGAGCTCTGATTATACACTTTCTCTAGGTACAGGTTCAGTTTCAACACAAATATTACCACATAAATTCAATAAAGTCATTAGCTACTTATAGAGCCTCTGAAAAAAAAAAAATAGAGCAGTCTGTGCAGAACCAGAATTTAGCAGTAGGTCATTCAGTTACACAAAAAACAGCAAAAGATCCATACAATGAAGAAACTTACACTAAGTCACACCAGGTCCGCCAAGGGGGGAAGAGAGCGGGAAATCCTAAGCACCTAGATTTGAAAATGATGCCTGTACTGAATTGTAGCAGTTTAGCCTGTTTTCTAAAGAGGTAAGAACTAAACAAGAAAAGGAAATAAGTATAAAAATGACTGCAATGATACAGCCTACCCTAACCCTCCTAAAACCGCTAATAGTGACCTATAGTCTCGGGCTGGAGTAAGAGACAACCTACCCTAACCCTCCTAAAACCGCTAATAGTGACCTATAGTCTCGGGCTGCAGTAAGAGACAACCTACCCTAACCCTCCTAAACCTCTAATAGTGACCTATAGTCTCGGGCTGGAGTAAGAAACAACCTACCCTAACCCTCCTAAACCTCTAATAGTGACCTATAGTCTCGGGCTGGAGTAAGAGACAACCTACCCTAACCCTCCTAAAACCTCTAATAGTGACCTATAGTCTCGGGCTGGAGTAAGAGACAACCTACCCTAACCCTCCTAAACCTCTAATAGTGACCTATAGTCTCGGGCTGGAGTAAGAGACAACCTACCCTAACCCTCCTAAACCTCTAATAGTGACCTATAGTCTCGGGCTGGAGTAAGAGACAACCTACCCTAACCCTCCTAAAACCGCTAATAGTGACTTATAGTCTCAGGCTGGAGTAAGAGACAACCTACCCTAACCCTCCTAAACCTCTAATAGTGACCTATAGTCTCGGGCTGGAGTAAGAGACAACCTACCCTAACCCTCCTAAACCTCTAATAGTGACCTATAGTCTCGGGCTGGAGTAAGAGACAACCTACCCTAACCCTCCTAAACCTCTAATAGTGACCTATAGTCTCGGGCTGCAGTAAGAGACAACCTACCCTAACCCTCCTAAACCGCTAATAGTGACCTATAGTCTCGGGCTGGAGTAAGAGACAACCTACCCTAACCCTCCTAAACTGCTAATAGTGACCTATAGTCTCGGGCTGCAGTAAGAGACAACCTACCCTAACCCTCCTAAAACCTCTAATAGTGACTTATAGTCTCGGGCTGCAGTAAGAGACAACCTACCCTAACCCTCCTAAAACCTCTAATAGTGACCTATAGTCTCGGGCTGGAGTAAGAGACAACCTACCCTAACCCTCCTAAACCTCTAATAGTGACCTATAGTCTCGGGCTGGAGTAAGAGACAACCTACCCTAACCCTCCTAAAACCTCTAATAGTGACCTATAGTCTCGGGCTGCAGTAAGAGACAATAGAGAAATTCCTGAAGCCCCTTTGGACCCTCCACCTTTGCAAAGGTCCAAGAGAATTCAAAATGAGAGAAGGGGTAATCAGGATGGTGCCCAGGAACAAAACCAATGACATTTTCACAGGAACTATGCAACTCCTTATGTGACGAGAGGGAGAGGGAGAGGGAGGAAGACCTAATAACTGGTTGTCCTGAAATGACTGTGAATTGGACTAATGATTTTAAAGTGTACAATTTTAGTTCTGTAGTACTAACACATGACCAGGCTTCATTTTTTTCTAAGGGACTTACTTATGCCCCAGCTAGACCTGGGAACATGACTTAGAGTATTGTGGACCTTAAGATGTTTAATAGAAAATGTAATTCTTCTATTTTGTTTAATGAAGAGAACATTAGCCAGGGTGATGTTGGTACATGCAGAAAACCTGGCACCATCAATCCTCCTCTTAATTCCAATATTGCATTATACGAAAAAAATTGTGAATATGATTTGAGGAGGTTATTTACATGCTATTCTCAACAATTACCAAATAATCTATCTAAAAAAGAATGGGATCTATTAATAGAGATTACTAATAACCATGAAATTAGATGCATGAAACCCAATAAAGGGGGGGGGGTCATTGTAATTGATAGGAATGACTATGTGAGTCATATGGAAGCAATTCCCTTTTCTGATTACTATAAGGAAATTAGTAGGAATCAGATGAATATCGAGTATGCTAAAATAGATGGAATATTATACGGCTTGTTACTTGATAAGGTTCTTACAGTAGAGAAATATAATTATATTAGAAATTATTTTCCACAGATCCTATTGATTTTTGGGATCCCAAAAATACACAAAGACTTATATACCCCCCTGACCAATCATTGATGCCGATAATTCAGACTCATGGCATTGTTAAGTTCATTGATAACAAACTTCAAATTGTCAAAAGTCCAGCAAGTAACCACAGGAAATCCAACAATGTAGAAACCAAACTCCCAACTCCACGGCTGTGTAATACGAAAAAGTTTATTCCACCATACAGAATACACAAGATTGAGCGCTTTCGTCTCCCACCTGGAGACCTCTTCAGAATCACTTTAGTTAGAAAATCATTCAGTTTATATACCATTCTTAATTACATAATTAATAATTATTCAATTAAATTGCAATTTAATTAAAAAAATTCCTTTTAAAGTGATGGCTCCCCTTATATGTACTAGAACCATTGCAAGCTGAAAAACACACTGAAGCCATAATGCCAAAGCTGACTTCTTATTATAACATTCATATATATGCAGTACCAGTGTATAAAATGATATATATACACACACATGTATTTTTTATATACTTAATTTCATCTGTATATTACCATAATTCGGTTAAACCAAACTAATTAAATATTGAAATACATATAAAAAATAAGTAAATAAATAAATGTATATACCTGTAATATATATATATATATATATATATATATATATATATATATATATATATATATATATATTATATAATAATTAATACATCTGTTACAAATATATAAATATTAATCATGGTTGTAGTGAATAAGGATAATGTATAATGTATGAAATATTTAATTCATAAAATATTACTAAATAGTTAAAAAATGTATATTTATTAAAAATATTTTAAAAGAATTATTTAAAAGTTTTTTAAAAAATGTATGTAAATATATATATATATATATATATATATATATATATATATATATATATACATACATACGTGTATTATATAATAAAATAAATAAAATGATGAAATGATGAAATATTTTCTCTTCTATAAAACCTCCAAAATATAATACTGTAATACAATGATCTGATAAAATCTAAAATCTAAAATACTAACCACACCGAATAACCAGTTTTTGTAAAGTGAATTACATCAACTTATCCCTAGGCTATACATTTTAAACCATACATATTAAGTGTGTTTCTTTGGATCGGATGCCAATAATTTTAATGCTGGGGTAATAGAAATACAATCATTCATCCCTTTACCGTTGCAGGCGTCTAATCTAAGTTGCCATATCATTTCCCTGTATAATATTTTTGTTGCCCAGTCACCACCTCTATCTGGACACTCTATAATTTCCAAGGCCCAGAATTTGAAATTAGCATTAGTGCATATAATGGTATGCCTATAAAGTGCGTTGTTGACATTTGACATTTTTACGATTAATATCTCTCATGTGTTCGTATATTCTTCTACGTAGGTGTCTTTCTGTTTTACCTACATAGAAGCACCAACAGAATGTACAGTATGCTAAATAAACCATGCCTTTGGTATAGCAGCTGCTATATCTTCTAGCTTTAAGAGTAATATGTAGACTGGGCAAATAAATAGACTTTGCTTCAGCTATAAAAGGACATTGGGGACATCTATTAAATCTGAAGGTTCCTCTCTTATAACCAATCATGGTGAACCTATCCACATCTGGTCCATCCTTGCCCTTCTCTAATATATTTTTTAGGTTGTTGTTTCTCCTGTAGCTATAAGTGAGCTTGTTTTTAAAAACATCCACCCTAGTTGGCATAGATTTAAACATTTCCCACACACTGTTAATACTTTTTCTCAACCAATCTATGTTATTATGGTATGTTAAAGTTAAGTATGGAGTATTAATAATATTTACCTTCTAATCTCTAGATTCCTGAGTATTAAGCTCATTCACATTATTTATGGAAGTATTGTAAGAATGGGTACTACCACACAACAGTGGGGCATATCTAGAATTCCTGTGTGTGGTAACCCATTGTTTAGCTTCTTCAATCAACTCACTCGGGTATCCCCTTTGCTTAAACATGTTGTTCAAAGTAGTCATTTCTTTCAGAAACTCCTCTTCTTTACTAATCATTCTTGAGGCTCTGATCATTTGCCCCCTTACTATGTTCTTTTTTAATGTAAGGGGGTGGTCACTATCAAAATGTAGATATGAATTTGAGAAGTTCTCTTTGCGATATAACACAGATGTATATCTGTTACTTTCCATATCTTTCATTAATTTCACATCCAAATAGTGTATAGTATCTTTTTGAATTTCATGTGTAAAGTACAAAAATGCGGTGCTTGTGCTAATATATTCAATGAAGTTAAGAATATCTTGTTCCTGACCTTTCCATAAGATTAGGATATCGTCTAAAAATCTGAAATAACCATGAATGTATTTGTAATAGTCAGAGGTGAAAACATGATTCTTTTCCCAATAGAGCATGACAATATTAGCGTAAGTGGGGGCACATGCTGCCCCCATTGCCACTCCTTCGATTTGATGGTAATATTCTCCTTGGAAATAGATATAATTATTTTTCAGTACCAATTCCATATTTTCTAATATAATACGAAACTCATCAGGTTTAAGGAGATCCATATCAGAAAGCATGTCTTCAAACCAAATTAAACCTACGTCATGTGGTATTACAGTAAACAAATCTTTGACGTCTGTAGTTACAAAGATAATTCCTTCATTGTATTCCACATTGTTAATTTTCTTTAGTAAGTCCCATGAGTCAATTAGTAAATTTTGATGTTTGTGATGGTAACCTTTTAATTTAACATTGATATAGATAGCTAATGGCTGTGTTTTTGATCCCTGTGCTGACACAATCGGTCTCATAGGTGGGTCAGTTACACTCTTGTGAGTTTTTGGGATGCCACAAATTGTTGGAATCACGGGCTTACCAACCAAAAAGAATTCAAATAAATCTTTGTCATATAGACCTTGAAGTAAATTGTCCTCTAATATAAAATCAATGTTAGAATATGAAATATTTATTTCATTCCTTGATACTGTAATATAACTCTTATTATTGTTCAGTATATTTAACATTCTTCTCGTATAATCCCGTTGATCCATGATGATCATGCCCCCAGCCTTGTCGGGTTTCATAATTCTGATTTTCTTATTATCTTTCAACGAATGAAGGAGCTCTTTTTCTTCATCAGTTAAGTTTCCCCAACAAGTACTTGAATTACGAGGATAGTTATTTCTGACAATACTGCAAACAACATTTTCAAAGCTCTGAATGTCATGTTGAAGGGGTGGATTATATGTACTACATCTTTTTATATTTCTAGACTCATTTATACATTTTTTGTTATCAAAAATCACAGATAGGTTCAACTTTCTGGTAAAAAGTTTTATATCCAATAATATATCACTAATATTAGGTATCTGGTGTGGTACAAATGTAAATCCCTTAGTAAAAAGTTTTAAAAAAGTATCCGTAATCTCCATTTCGGTGTAATTAAAAATATTAAAATCATTGTATGAACAAATGATGGAATTCGTAGTATTGTTTATTACTCCATTCACTTCCTGAGAACTCAGAGAAGTTTCATCATTCCTTTCATTTTCTCTGATACTAATGTCTAATTTCTGTACTGTCGATGATTCCCTGCTGCCTGTGCATATGAAGGTTGTTGCTGAGTTCTGTTTTTTATCCTTTGTGACCTCCTCGGGCCAAAGTCCCCTAAAGGGAAATTGTTGGTGTAATAATCATCTTGGTAATTAGCACTCGGGTCTTTCACTTCATCTACAAGATGTTGATTCTGATATTCGTTGTTGTTATCATACTCATTGATGTTTTGATATTCATCATTGATGTCTGTGTGTGCTACGGGTGCTCCCTCCCTATTATAATTTGTAAAATATGTCTTGTTAGGTTGTTTTGCTCCCCAATTCCGATACGATCTATTGTGGAACCTACTATCATTGTGTGTGTTGTATGCATTGTTCGATTCATAGTCTTTCAAATCCCTTCTTAACTTTGACATTTTCCTATTATAATTGTGTGTAGTACTAGTGTCAACTAGTGGAGTTGGGAGTTTGGTTTCTACATTGTTGGATTTCCTGTGGTTACTTGCTGGACTTTTGCTGATTTGTTTGCTGCTCAAAACTTCAAATTGTTTTAAACAATGAGGCTCATTTACTCAAAGATTCTTGGGACTTTTTATGAAATGTCCCTCAATACATAGGGGATGAGAGATTGATACTAGTAACTATTGACATAAAGGATTTGTTTTTGGTTATACCACACCATACTGGTTTGGAATGGTTCATTCAATATCTAACCAGGTACACTAATTTTGACAACAACTTAGTGAAAGGTGTTACTTCTGTTACGGAAAGCATATTAGTGGCAAATCTTATATGGTCTGAAGGTTCTATTTTTAGACAGGTACAAGGTGTAGCAATGGAGGGTCACGCATGCCCCTATTTTTCCTAATATTGTTCTTGCCTTTTGGGAGTACCAGTATGTTTTAAATAGTCAGTTTTCTGAATGTTGGAGCCTCTAATGGTGCTTTTTGAACAAAATTATAATTAATTTGATGGGACTCTGAAACTAGGTTAGATCTTTTTATTTATATAAACAATATCACATACTTTTTTGTTTTTTCCACGACTAAATCTTTTGAGATTATTAATTACTTTGATGTTCTGTTAAATGCTGATTTTAATAATAAATGTTTCACCTGTACCTTGTTTAGGAACCCACTTACTCCAATTCATTATTACATTTTGAAAGTTGGCACCCTTTCCACCAGAAAAAAAGCCTTAGTTAAAGGACAACTGGGGAGATTAGCATGGGTAGTGTCCAATGATGAATGTTTTGAGAAAGAATGGTTAGTCCTAAAGGATATGTTGCTCAGCAGAGGTTACCCCTTGGTTTGCTAGAAAAAAACTTTCAAGAAGTTTATCAAAAGAGGATAGATTTGGTTTATAAACCCCTTTTGGGATCTGCTAATGAGGGCACCACTATTGTCAACAAAAGAAATAATGTCAGCTTTAATAAGGGGGTTATTGTGACATATAACAAACACAGTCCAGCTATAAAAGAAATATTAACTAACTGGAAAGTTTTGTGACTAGGTGGGTCAAATATGGGTACGTTGGGGTTACATCCTATTGTTACATATAGGTGAGACAGGAATATTAAAATTTTCCTTAAAAAGGAAGAAAATACTTTTGTTAAAAATGAAAACTTTAAAATCACTAAATGTGGTAGATGTTCAATCTCTTCCTTTATCTATGAAGGGGAATACTCGTATTTACTGTAACAGGGTATGGTGAAATAAGATGTCCTTTAAGGTGTAATTGTAGAACAGATAAAATGGTATACATTGCTAACTATAACAAATGTACATCATTTTATGTAGGTAAAACTGAGAGGGCTCTCAAGGAAAGAATTTATGAACACCTTAGTGAGGTAAAAAAAAAAGATACAAAAAATGCCTTATGGTGGCACATTCAGAAAAGCGAGGGGCATGACTTTAATTTTTTTACTGTGTATGTGATGCATTTGTACAAAAGAGGGGTGGGGTGGAAAACACAATCTGAATGCAAAGAGGCTGAGTTGTAGATTAAGACAAATGCCACTGACCCCAATGGTTTGAACGACTCTATTTCTATTTCTTCTTTTCTTAGATTGAGAGCATTATTATACTAAATTAACAATATGGTATAATAACACCATTATGTTATGATCATTTTAAAGTTTAGATAGTTTCTACATGAGAATTTTGTAAAATGTTTTACTTAATTGCATCCACAGTTCATTTGTGGTTACTGCATATTTGAATCTGCAGTTCTGCAATGTTTAAAATAATGTTGTACTGTTACTTTAAATGGAATGGGTTCTTGTATCTAAGTTGTGATGTATTTTGTGGGCTTTTGTCTTTTTTAAAGTGTATCCTGTGTCCATGTACATTACTCTGAAGAAGTCCCTTAACTGATTTGGGATGAAAGTGCTTAGTAACCGCTATTTTATGTAAATAAAGGAGTTTTCTTATTATTTTATTTTATTTATTTAAGTGTTGCAATGTTTAGCCGTAATATTAGCTTCTTAATTCACAGTTTCATTTTTTGCAGCTATTTTTTTACAGTTTGTTTGTGGTTTCTGGTTTCTTAGTATCCTTTTGTCCTACTAAAGGTGGAAAGAGTTATGTGCAATTTGTTATTCAAATTTTATGCTCATAAGTGTTCAGATTTTTGACTGGATGTTCCTACTTTTCAGCGATCTTTGTTCTGTTTTCTATGTCTGCAGATGGACAGCTAACCAGGGAATGTTGAAGTTAGAACTGAATTTGTCTGCTAGTAGATTTGCTAGGTCCGCCAGGTCCAACCATGTGTTATCACTCAGTACTAGTGCTGCATACTGTTGGACTTCTTTCTGAGATTCTTGAGATAGTTGAAGAAGGCCTTGTGGTTATCTTTCACTCGGGTGAGTATGATTACCTCATGTTTGGCTTTTATTAACTGGATCAGGGTCTAGAGTTCCTTATTTTTTTTAGCAAGTGCTTTTTTGCCTTCTTGACAGTTAGATGTATTGCTGTGCACTATGAGTTTTTTTTTGTTTGTTTTAAAAGAGCCTGTTTACATTAGGTTCCACTATAAAGGTTTAATTTTTAATTTGGCACTGTATTTATTTCTAAGGTGGCAGATGCATCTATGTAGCAATTTACATGTGAACACAATTTGACAGTAAAGGATTTTGCACAAGCAGTGGGATCATCATTAGGGACAGGGCTTTCAAATTTTGCCAGGCCATCACTGAGTTTTAGTAGATTAGCCTTTGCATAGTCTCTGAATACTGAGGTATTGGATCATGCTTCAGGTTCAGTCTTATTGAGGATATTGGTGATTTGTGGTCTGATTTGACCAAGGAGGAAATTACAATTAAGGATCACAATTGCTTCATTTTGGTGAGGACAAAATCCAGGATTTTATCATCCCTGGTTGGAGTGTGGACTAAGATCAGGAGATTTTGTATTGATGAAGTCCAAAAATCTCTGAGCATACATGTTAGAGGATGTTTAAGTCTCCCAGCATACAGAAGGGTAGTTAAAGTCTCCTAGGAGAACATTTGGCTGAATACATAGGGACTCAGTACTAGTTAGGTAGAATGTATGTGCTGGGGGGATAAAGGTGGGTGGATTCTGCAGTTTGCTATGATATGACAAGGAGTTTTATTTACAGTAAGTTGGATGTCGAGGAGTTCCAGGTCATTATCTTGTCTAACCTTATCCTCCCCCATACAGCCTTTTTAGGGAATGCCTAATTGACAAATCTACAGACATAACAAAATCAAATGAACCTCAAAGTGTTACTGCTCAATGCTAGGAGCGTAAAGAAAAAAGTGCATTCCCTCCAAGCCCTTCTCACACTCGAAAATATAGACATCTGTGCAGTTACCGAGACATGATTTAAAGCTGCAGAGAGTAGCCCAGCAGTGCAAGGTTTTAGTGCCTTCCACATTTTAAATTAGCAGCTACACAGACAGGTATAAAAGGTAAAGATGTCTTAGTATACATCAATAACAAGCATACCTCTAGGTCGGTTAAACAGGATGCTACACTGGAATTTTGTCACATGCACATCATGACAGGTAAACTCATGCACCATATCCAAGCAAACTATAGGTCACTATCTATGTACCACAAAACTCATAGTGCATACTTCTACTGGAGACACTCACCATCAAACCTAACATCTTACTCATGGGGGATTTTAATTATCTGTCTATAGAATGGGAATCCCAGATGGCCTCATATCTACAAACACAGAGATTCCTAAACTTTGTAAATGCAAACATTCATGATCAGTTAGTGCATATGTCCAGCAGATGTTAAAATATATTGGACCTTGTCCTCACAAATATAGGACAGTATTGACCCCCCCATGTCATGTCCTCCCTGGTAAGGTTCAACCAGGAAGATGTGTCGTTCAAAATCAAAATCAACTTGGTAACCCCAGTAAAGCCCAGTAACAAGAAGTATTCCAAGGCAAACTACCTTTTATTAAGTGATAGTTTGTCATAATTCAGTGACCCTCAAAAAACCCAGCAGCTTATTCAGAATTGTTCACAGAAACTCTGTATAACCATGTCAGTAGCTGCAAAGAGGTTGCTGTACCTCCCATAAGTAAGCCAAGAAATAGCCCCAGAAACAAACCAATAAGGTGTCATCCCAGATAAACAAGTTATTCAAGAAAAGGAAATAAATCATGGCTAAAATCAGGAAGTGTAGCTTCCATAAAGACAAGAACTCTCATCAAAGTAAACAGGTAACTAACAGGGCCAATTAAGTACAATAAAACCAGTTTTGAGGTCATGCTTGCTTCCCAGCAAAAGACAACCATAAGGCCTTCAGCTATGTCAGAAACCTCAAAGGGAGCACACAGTAGTGTATGAAACTGGTGTGTAATGGTTCCACATTCACTGAGCTGGGCAATATAGTGAATCTGCTAGTTGACAAAATCAGTTCCATCTTTACCCCTTACTCACCCCTAGCCACCTCCAAAGAAATGCCTTCAAACATAATCCCTCCAACTATAAACAGAGAACATATCATGGCTATGCTTGCTAAAGCAAAGAACCTACCTTGACTTGGCTAATGCATTTCATACAATACCTCACTCAGGCATTGCTAACAAACTTGAAATTAGGCATAAGCCCCTATATAATGTGCTGAATAGCCAGGTGGCTCACAGATAATACCCATGAAGTTAGGATTGGTGAGACCGCCTCTACAGAGAGGCTCGTTACCAGTGGAGTCCCTCAGTGCTTTGAACTCGGCCTACTCCTCTTTGACATCTACTTCTCAGAAATCAAGGCCAATGTCAAAAGCTTCTGGCTGACCAAGTTCACAGGTGATTGCAAAATGGGAAAAGTCATAGAATCCTCCCTAAGATGCAAACATCTTATAAGTTGGTCTAACAGAGTCAAGTGACTGGTGCCAAAGCCACAGCTTAAAAATCAATGCCAAGGAATGCACTATAGTACCTTTTGATAAGTTAACCATCCCTGGAAACTATGTCATTTATTAAACACCCCTAAGAGTTGACCTACTAGTAATGGTTCTAGGAACACATCTATACAGTGACTTGGCCTTCAACCAACATGTGCCCAATGCAGTAAGGAAATCCTTTTATGTTGCTCAATGTATAAGTAAGGTCATGCTATCTAGCTCCAGAGAAGTAATCATGCCACTCCACTTGACCGAAATCAGATCCATCGAGTACAATGCTCCATTTGGTATGTTCCTGACCAGACACATGTAGCAACTGGAATATAAAAAGAATACAGGACATAAATGCAATGACCTATACAGATTGCCTTAAAGCCCTGTCTCTAAACTCAGTCTTATACAGATTGCTTCCTGAATCCCACTCTGATGAACCATTTCAACATCCACAAAACAAATAGCATCAGAACTACTAGAGTTAAAGACCTAAATTTTGTTTCCAGCAATAAAGACATGTTGGAGAGACAGATATGTATCTCAGAGACTTCCTATTCTATGGAATAGACTCTCTAGCCATGTGAAACATAGTCCCTGCCTAACACTATTTAAGTGTAACTTGCAACATTGGATTGGAAACTGAAAATTCATCAGTGGTCTGGTGCCTATATCTCTGATTAACTGAGATAGTAAGTAAAGCATGTCATGAAAAACAACAACCCCCTGTATAAACATCTAAAACATATAACTTGTGGGACATATTTAGATTGCATGGCTAGGCTTATAAAGGCCTTAGTGGTTATCAGCCTAGTATACACCTATGAATCTATGTACCTAATGAGTCCTGAGGTGAGAAAAGTTTTTAAGAATATGGACATGCCATTGCTTTTAGTGCATTTGTCTAATGTGGTGGATCTGTATGAGTAATAGGTATTAAAACCCTGTACAGATGGAGTGCTTTCACTGGTCTTGAACCAGGTGTCTGTGATGTTGTATATATCAATGGGGGTAATTCAATAAACCCTACATGGAGCGATTCTCCATGTAAGAATAGTGTTGCGGCCTGAACATAGAATAATGCCACCAAGCGATCCAGGAAACAGGGCTGGGTGTGTGCATGAGAATGTGGACACCGTGCAAACACGAAGGTGTCCGTGGAATGCAAATCACCTCATCTGCTGGTGAAAACCATGCAAATGAGGTGACTTTGCGATCCAGGAAGCAGAAAGGCATCCATGTAGGTGCTGTGCATGCAGGAAAAATGTACACTGCTAGAAACCGTCTACCGGACTATAAAATTTAAGCAAGGATTCTAACAGCCCAAATAAAGGGTTGTATATGAGACAGTAGCCATGCAAATGGCCAAATCTATAGCCAGTGACACAAAAAATGTATGTGAGATTTTAAAAATGTATCTATTTTTTTTAATACATATGCCACGTTTAAGCGGAATGCAGCGGTGCTCAAACATGCTATTAATAAAAAAACAAAATGTGTAAAACATTAAATATAAAGGTACATTCTTATTGCATTATACTGGCCAGCATGCAGAGTCATACAATGGAAAGTAACAGTAGTAGCTAAGGAGATAGGCTCTGGTGTAGTACTGTATTCGGGGTATATGGAATTAGGGGATGTGAATGAGCCAGGGTTACTGAATCGCAAAAAGGACCACCATGTCTTTAGGGCTAGAACTGCATCGATGTAGGCAGAATAGACAGCTAACATTAAAATCAGGTGTGTCATGACATGTGTAAGCAGATTGGAGCTTAATGGCAAAACCTGTTAATCTATCAACTTTGCACATTTGTAAGAGCAATATTTCACAATTCTCCCTGTTTTGGGCCTTTGGCCCACATTTCTTTATGATATGTACAGATTTCTTGCTCTAAGAGGTTGAGAAGTATGTATGGGACTCCAACATAGACATCCATGCATCTGTCTTATGACCCCACTGTTTGTAAGTCCCTCACATAGTGCATTGGGTTTTGGTGGCTTGGGGCCTACTGCATATTGTGGGGCAGACAGTGTTTGGCAGAGAGTTTCTGTTCTCCCACACAGCTGTCCATTGTCTGCTGCTATCCTGGTAGCCCACTCTATTCCCTTGCATACATGCAGCAATATCATACATATGCTACCACAGTCTACTACCACATTCATTTGTTGTTAAGAAGAGTGACATACATTGTGCCTGCAGCAGTTGAGAGGACAGTGCTTCAGGGCTGACTCTGTCAGATGCATGCAGTACACAGCCTATACTTGGTAAGGTATAGGTAGTGTGATGTGGCTGGCATCCATTTTACTGTGTGTATGTGAGTTGGAGTGAGGTGTTAGTCCCTGGGTCCCTAGGTTATCAGTGTATGTGCTATGCATTGCCTCTTTGAAAAAGCCAGGGTGTACTGGGCATGTCTTTGCCTGCCTACAGGGACAGGCTCAGGGGGTTCCTCCTCTGAGCCCCCCTGTGCCTGTAGGGACATTGGCAATGGTGAGGGACTGTGTCTCCCTTCCCTGTGATGTCCCTGTCGCATCTGTTTCCACAGGATCATATTGTGTAGCATGGCAGATACTATGAACATGTGTGCGCATGTGGCTGGCGAGTACTTCAGGGCTCCACCAGATATGCCAAGGCAGCAGAACTGTGACTTGAACAAACCAAACACATGCTCCATAATGTTTGTAGTTTATGAGTGTGTCTGATTATGGCATTCTTCATTTGATGTGTGTGTGTTTCTGATGGGTGTCATCATCCACGGTCCCAGTGCATAACCAGCATCCCCCACTAGATGTCCGTATGGGCTGCCCTCCCCTGGCAAATGCCTGGTACAGCTGTGATACATGCCAGATGTGGGAGTCATGATAACTGCCAGGGCTGCCAGCACCCACATTCATGATAATGCCATGGGCATTGCACACAACCTAGCAGTTGATGGAGTGATACCCCTTGTGGTTGACTTAGACTCTACCCTCCTCACTGGGTGGTGCTTTGATGTGCACATGAGTGCAGTCTATGGCATCCAGTACCTCTGGTGGAAGAGACACATATTGCTGGTCCTCTCCTCAGGAGTGTTGGGGAAATATATGTGCTCACTGGCATGTGTTAGCATGACATCTAGGATCTGGTGGAGTACCCTGGATGTGGATGCCTGTGAGACCCCCATGATGTCCCCAGTATGTCTTTGGAAAGTACCTGTAGCTAGTATTCTTAAGGCTACACATACCTTTGTTTCTACTGGCATGGGTTCCCCTCTGTTGGCTCTGGGTCTGAGGTGAGGGTGGCAGAGCTCGGTGAGTTCCTTTAGAATGCTCCTGTCCACCTTGTAGAGGGCTACTACCTCCAGCTCATGTAGCTCCTGAAAGGTTACCCTCAATCTGAACACTCTTCTCCTCCTCAGTCTGGGCTGATTGCTAGCATCATCATCATCACTGACCTCTGCTTGTAGCACATGCAGATGTAGCAAGCAGCAGCCCCTATCATTTTGTCAGTTAAATTCCCGAGTGTGTACTCCAATGGTGCAGAATATGTGGGAAAAATCAGATTGAAGGGTGTATGGATATATATACTATTGTGCTGCAGATAAAGCCTGTGTGATTGGCTGACTATGATACATTCCAACTGCCAGCTATATTACTGATGGGTTTGAATGGGCCAGTGTCAGTGGATTGGGCTTATCAGTCATTTATACTTGATTGGCTTTTCCAAGATTTTTACTTTTATTTTTGTGTTTGTTTTTCATTTATTCCACTTTTAAGCCCCATGGAGCTCTGCAAAAAACCCACAGAGCTAGTGCAAACATTGCTCAGCAGATCTGACCCTCCCCTGTACACGGGCATGCTTAGCTTTTTTTAACTAGCTAAAATACACATTGCGGGGCTAAGTATAGCTTAGCAGCCTCAGACACACACCCCTGCTTAGCTGTGCTTAGCTGAGTGCAAACAGGTGCCATGGGTATATCTGCGATCTCCCATCCATTGGTCAAGATTTCTCTTGAACAAGGCCAGCGAGGTGCTCTGCCTCACATATACCGGGATTTTATTCCACAGCATAGGGAGTCTTTGGGTGATGAATCTATCCCTCCAGCACGTCCTATTAATAGCCGTGTCGAGGTTTAAGTCTCCCGCCCTTGTGGCTCTGACGGATCTAGATTTTTTGAGGTGAAGCATATTCATCAAATCTGGGTTTGACCTGGCTGTTGTGACTCACTGGGCTAAGTACATTACTGTGGGTGACAGGGTCCATGGTTCAAGACTGGCTTTGCCTACAATTTTGCATGTCAGCGACACCTATGGTAGGTGTTCTACAGGCTGTCCAGTCAATATTTGTTACTGCAGGAAAGCTGGACAATGTAGGTACAGTGGGCCACAGATATGGACAGTACACAGCTCTGAGTAACCTAGATGGTGCCTACTAGAACAGCCAGTTGTGACATGTCACTCTAGCACCAGGATACAAAGGCTGCCACATAACTGTGTCAGTACTCACAACAAGTCAGTGGCACCATCAATACCCCACGAATGTGATGGTTTCTCAGAAAGTCCGCACACAAGCCTCATATATCTGTTCTGTTTGTCATAACATTGCATTTGACTGGCAAACTATTAGCCAAACAATACAGATTGACGTGAGAACATCAATGACAGACGGTTCAGATGCAGACTTCTTACCCATAAGAAAATGCAAGCTAATACAAAAACAGTCTACCAACTGTCTATGTTCGGAAGAGCACTATTAAGCTGCTGTCCCCATGTCTGGGCCTGTGTCTGACTGTGATATATGGCCCTGTCAAATGCCTACCTGTAAGAGTTTGAGAGGTATGGCCAACATGTAGCCATAGAAGAACAGTGCAACACGAACTGTCTGAGGACCAGATCAGATGTATGGGATATAATGCTGGACAACCTGCTAAATGGGTACAGTCAGAGGTGTGTAGTTTGTATCCCTGTGTGTAATGTTATGACTTCTACCCCAGTCACACCATAACTACAACTACATAAGAACAGCAACTGTGGACAAAGCCTGCGACTGGAGCAGAGCAGGACAAAGGACCATAAGGGGAATGAGGAACCACTGGCCACACAAACATAGAATGTGCAGACTACAACACTTCATGCAGTAGCATGGGTTCCCTGCAGTGTATGGTGTTGGCAAATGTCTGTCAGTGGTTCCTGACATTAATCTATACTGCCCTGCCACTGACATACCAGGACATCACAGTGCTGTGCAAAATGTACCTCACATATTATGCAAAACTCTGCTTAGTCCAATACAGTTTGTACCCACCCTAGATATGACTCCATTAATAAGGATAGCATACAGCCAGGAGATCCCTCAGCCAGTCTATCAGTGAGGTGCTGGACTGTTTACAGAGACTCATCAGCTAATTGGCTGTAGCACACAAAATCCTGGACCGGAGTACAAGTAGGTCTGGACTGGAGTCCCACTCTTACTATCGATGGATTGATGGTCATACTGGTCATGGTCCTACACTTAGCTACTGTCAGCCTATGTCTGAACTCACATCTAACTACAGAATTGGGATGCACATATATCCCTTCTGCATACAGACAGCTGCAGTATGTACACCTTAACTATAGATGTCTGCATACAGACAGCTACAGTTAAGGTGTACATACAATAACTGTCTGTATGCAGACAGCTACAGTTAAGGTGTACATACTGTAGCTGTCTGCATATAGACAGTTACAGTATGTACACCTTAACTGTCTATCCTTACTCCATCAGACATGTTTACCCTCATCTATCTGTATGTGGTATATATGATTTATCTGGATCTGCTGACTGTGATATATTTGTATTTGTTACCTATATATTTGTATGTATATCATTTACAGAAAGGCAGAGATGCGAGGGGGGGGGGATGACAGAGAGAAATCCTGAAAGGCATAGAGGGATGTATTGCAACAGCCACACGTACACCATTTTAACCAGTGTCATTTGCAAACACTATGGTAACGCCCATTGTGTAATAGTAGATAGGGAGTGGTTGCAATCTCACATCACTCGCTCTGTGTGTGTGTGTGTGTGTGTGTGTGTGTGTGTGTGTGTGTGTGTGTGTGTGTGTGTGTGTGTGTGTGTGTGTGTTTCTGTATGTATTACATGTACAACATAATACACACACCCAACAGGCCTATGTCTGTGTAATGGCCACCAGTATTTTGGCCCTGTGATTGCTGTCCTCCACAACAGTGGTCTCCCTGTCAGCAACTACTGATGTCATCCACCCCAACAGCACTGGCAGACACTCTCTACATGTGTAATTCTTGTGGTGCATGCGATAAGTATATAGTGCTGTAATGTAGATTGGTGATGGTTCACTTCCCAACAACATCAACTGAGTGTGTGTATATATATATAAATATATATATATATATATATATATATATATATATATATATATATATAAATATATTCCCCTGCAGCTTTGTGGGTTTCCTGCCTATGTGTGTGCAATGCCAATAGATTCTGAGGCCTGTTAACCCCCCATTGCCCTACTTCAAAGGGCCTGCTGATGTCATCCACCTTAGATGCAGCATTAGACACTATGCAAATATATAAGTTCTGTGATGCACGTGATAAGTGCGTAGCACTGTAGTACATACAACTAGATAGGTAAGGGTTCTAATTTCAAGACTGCCAACTGTGTGTGTTGGTTACACCATTTTGAGGGCTGTTCCACCCTGCTGACTCCTCCCCATTGTATTAATATACAGGGCCTGTTGATGTCACCCACCTTAGATGCACTCTTTGACACTCTGCAAGCCATACCTCTCAACTGTATATAGTTTTGCAGAATGTCCAGATGATTGTCTCATACATTTGGTCTGTGTGTCATAAAATTGTGGTTTCCTGGAAAATCATTGGCAAATAATTAAGAGTTGAAGTCAGGAAAATAATGACAGACATCAGAGTGTCAGACTTCATACCCTTGACAAAAGTAATGCTAATATGAAACCTGTCACTCTATAAGTTATCTAAATTTGCAAGAGCAATATGCAAAAAGCTGTCCTTATTTTTTGGCCTGTATCCCCCCATTATTAAAGGCTTTGTCCACATATATTATTCTAAGAGGTTGAGAGGTATGCCCCAGGCATATAAGCTCTGTGGCGTATGCAATAAGGACATAACACTATAGTACATGCAACTAGATAGGTAGGGGTTCTAATCTCAATACTGGCAACTGTGTGAGTGCATGTGTCTATGTATGTACATCCACTGTTGCACTGTGGCTGTCTTACGTGTGTGTGTGTGTGTGTGTGTGTGTGTGTGTGTGTGTGTGTGTGTGTGTGTGTGCAATGCTTATACCATTTTGTGCGTCTGTGTCACTCTGTTAACTCCACCATCACCAACCTATTCATGGCCTAGAGAGGTCATGCACCTTAGATGCAGAGTTACAGATTTTCAAACACAATAGCACTGTGGCACATGCGATATGTATGGGGGGCTATAGTGTACATAACTAGATAGATAGGTGTTGTAATTCCAAAACTGGCAACTCTCTCTCTCTGCATGACTGTTGGAATGCATGTCCCCCTGCAGCAGTGTGTGTAACATGGTTATACCATTTTAAATGCATGTTAACCCCCCAGTGGCAATCTTTGCAGCACCTGCAGATGTCAATCACCTGAATTGTAGTGTCAGGCACTGCAATACTGTAAAAGCTATGTGGTTCATGCACTGTGTATATTGCACTATCTTATGTCTAACTAGCCTGGTAGGAGTTCAACTATCAACAAGGGTAGTTCATGTGTGTGTGTGTGTGTGTGTGTGTGTGTGTGTGTGTATATATATATATATATATATATATATATATATATACACATATGTATATCACCTTGCAGTAGTATGCCTGTATTAGGGCCTGAAACATGCCTCTCAACTCCTTAGAGAAAGACATCTGGAGAAAGACATACAGAAAAGTGGGACAAAGCACAAATATTAAGGTAAATTTTTAAATATTGCTCTGACAAACATACAAAGTAGATAGCATAACAGGTTGTGAATGTGCATGCATTTTCTGAAGGCTATGAAGTCTGACAGGAAAATATCTGTCATTATTGTGTAATGTCAGTCTTTAATGATTACACTCTACTTTGCCAGAAAACCACAATGTTATGCCAAATGAAGCAAAAATATGTGGCAAACATCAGGGCATTCTGAAGGCATCTGTAGATGTGAGAGTTATGGTCACCACATGTTCCCTCCTGTAGGTTGCAGTCCATGTTTAGCCAGGTGTGACTTGTCACAACTACACAAACAATACAGAGGTCCCCAGAGTGCAGGACAACAAATATTTTCTAAGGTTGTCTTCTACTTGCATAGAGCAGTTATTTCACATCAGAAGGCCCTTACTGGTATGAGAAATAACATAACCTATGGTAATGTGACACAAGGAAGCTATCATATTGGCAAACCAAGGGGAATCCTGTCTGTTACACTTGCTGTGGGTTATGGCATGTCCGGGCAAGTGTCACAATACTACAAGATGTGTCCCACATTCCACATTTGATAAGGTGGCAACCCTACTCTGTGTTGCCTATGTGTGTGCAATATGTAGACATGTGTAGGCCCTGTGAGTAGCTGCCACCCCTAATGACACACATGTATGAAGGCATGAATGCTAACTGCCACCTGCCACATATGTAGGTACCACATAAAGCTGTGGCAACTGTAAGTAGTGTGCTGTCATTGACCCACAAACTGATGTTAACACACTGCAATGGGGTCATACAGTGGGTATGGAATTGTGGCCAGGTCCTGGCCTAGAGCTGAATGCAGAAAACAGTACCATCATACCATATGGCAAGACATGGACCCACTATTTCCCAAATCAACGACAACCCCATAAACACACAAACTGCATTGACAGATCTGGCTACTCAGGTTGGTAACAATGTTGCATAAAGCTATCAAGTAGTGGAAGTGGTCAGAAAAGGCTTGGACATGGTTTGCCAAATAGGTAAAGGGACTGCATCCAAACAAAAGGTGGACATTACATCTGTATAGTCCTTAGTCAGTACAACAATACATTATCAGCATGGCCGGTCTGGTATGTACCTATGCAGACATCTGCACCAAATGGAAAGGCCATATTAACACCCACAAAGGTTATCCATGGCCTTCAACACCTGCTCCATGCAGACAGCCTCGAGTCAGTACTTCCCCAATTGGTATCAGACAGGTTGTCCACAGGTGGGCTGTGGCATGCCTAGATGGCAATGTTGTGCTCAGCCTTACAACAGCTGCCCCATATATGTCAGTATAAGTCTGTGCATATTACCAGCATGACAGGCCTGAATCACATATGAGACAGAAAAGAAAAAACAGCCGGAGAGACAGGTTTGTCTTCCACAGGCTGCCTGGTCTCAGGAATGCACTCCCTAAACATGTCAAACACAGTGCCATGCAGACCCTCAACTGCATCAAGGTTGAGTGGCTGGGAAAAAAACAAACATCTGTCCCAGGGGTCCAAACTGTGTCCAGCAATCCCAGGGGCAACATATGCTGATCGATGATTCTGTTGGGGATAAAGTACTGGTTAGGCTTGTAAGAGACCCAGAACCAGTACTCTAGTAATCTCCTCTGCACCTATAAACCTGTGATCCTACAAAACTCCCAGGAGACATGTATCAAGAGTAGCATGCTGTGTCAAGGGGTATGCATGGAAGGTTATGCTGTCTGCCCCCACTGTCCCTCACACAGTGTTCCACGCATACACACCCAGGTAAACATGCACATATACATCCATAACTTGGCGATGAAAAAGTCTCTGCATTACCACTCTTCCATCCTGAGCTTCTGTAATGGCAGCAGCACATCACAACTTAGGCATACAAAAACCTGGTACAGAAACAGAATAAGGTCTGTGAGACAACAGTCAGTCAGTCAGCAGTACTAACAGCAATAAAGCATCATGGCAGAAAGGTACATACACTGTGATGTGTACATATGACAATTGCCAGCAGACAGCACCTTACAGGGCATTATATTCACCCTGTGCATTTGACACTTATTAGCATGTCCTTGCATTGATGGTATGGATAACAGGGATGTGGCACAGGCATCATCACATGCACAGGATGTGGTGTGGGGTTGCCAAAGGTCTAGGCTGTGCCATACAGTTGACAGTGTGTGTGTGCATGTGTGCGTGTGTGCGTGTGTGTGTGTGTGTGTGTGTGCGTGGTGCGTGTCTGGAGGGGTGCTGGTGAGCTGGGCCACACACTGTGTGTGTCTGTTGGTGACCTGCATGTGACAGTCATGTGTGTGTGCATGCACACAGCCAAGCTATGTGCTAGCCATACATGAGGTTGTGTTGGACAGCCATGGACTGTACATGGTAGAATATACAGTTCACCTCTGGCCACAAACACGGGAACTGGTTCTGCCAGGAGTGGCACTGGCACCACCATGCCGAGGGCCAGATGTGGTACTACTTCCTGACGGTGACCAGTGTCTGCTGGGTCTGTGTCCCTTATGGGACCACCTAGGACACATGCCTATGGCCTGCCATGTTGTGGTGTGGACAGCACCCTCCCTTCAGTAGTGCTGGTGGTACTGCCACTACCCGAGTGTGATTGTGCATGGCCATGCGGGCTCTCAGCTGATGTTTTGCTGACCTACATCCACCTGTCTGATGCCCTACTCCCACCACATGTTCAAGCACATACATTGCACGGTTAAGGACTGACAATGTCTCACTCCACTACATCAGTGAAATGATGTAAGGGATCATCAATGCCATGGAGGGAGTAATGCATGCCAGGCGGTGTGGCATCCATGACTCTGAGCATCTGTCTGGTGTACCATTCACAATGTTCCTTTGCCTCCACGATGGACCAAAACATGCATTGGGTGACATGTGCTGTGACACCTCTAACAGGAGCTGGATGGGCAGCAGTCCTCCTATGAGCACCCCTGTCAATCTGCCTGTGTGGGTCCTCACCAGCTCTGTGGCTATGGCTAGTGTTTGCAGTGACAGATGCCATAGTTTCCACACTCCCCTGTTAGATGCCACCACCCTCTGACTGTCCAATATCTGTGGCTGCTGGGAACTAGGTATGTGTGGGCGTACTGACCATGTGCAGGGACATTGAGGGTGGAAGTTGGATGTCAACCAATGGGACAGATTCAGTCCCAACAACCCCACCTGTGCCTTACAATGGCCACCATTATCATCATCAGAGTCTGATGAGATGCTGACATCAGGTTGTGAGGGGAACACAAACACCAACCCCCATGGTTACCTGTGAGGGGAAGACAAGATGACAACATTAATTCCTGCACTATAATGTCTGCTGATCCACACAGATATATATATACACACACACACACACACACACACACACACACACACATACAGATGAGATGCCACAAAGGCATTATACAGACCGCACCTTCTGAGTGATGCCATGCACAACACAGAATCAGACCACAACAGACACACTCTGAACAGGTCCTCAACAACATGCAGTGTAGTTATGTCCAGTTAATGTTGCTAGTACTATACACCTGTGAGATACGTGATAAGTCAGAGTATGTGATGGACCTTCCCCTAAAACACAGTTCACCCATTTACACAATAGTAATGAACCAATGTAGAGGAGACTGGCTACACCTATACAAAACTACATGCTAATATGTTACAACTCCTGCAAATATGCTACTGTGATTACCAATGTAATGCACTGCAGTGAACCCCACCACAAGTGAAGATGCACGTATTGCAATGTGGCTAAGCTTAACAGTCATGTCCATGGCAAACTGGCAGCTATTAACATGCCTATGGTATAGGTGATGCATAATAAGACAGTTCTACACTCACTGGCTACAGGTTGATGGTCTCCAGCCACACCAGAGGTACCTACGGATGTGTGGGGGGGAGAGGTATTGTCAGCACACACAACACAGGTTACCACTGCAGCATCCCTACACTGTCATCCTCCATGGCAAAGTCACCATCATGGGGTCATGTTTGCAGTCACCATCTCCCACAATGCCCATCTAGGGTCATAGATACATACATACACCTCCAATGTGGAATACAGCCTCCTGGGAGTGGTATACACAGCTTCACAACTCCAAACCCCTCTGCAGGGACTGGCAACAAATATCCACACATACACACATGTGCTAGATTTGCATTTGTATAGATGCGTGTAGCCAGGTATACCCAACATGACTACATCATCCTCTGCAAGGATATGTACACCTGTCTGGTGGACATATGCACTACATAAGTGTCTATAACAGGGATGACATACTGCTGTGTAGTGGCAGGTGCCCATTTACAATAAATGTCTCATTAGTGTGAACAAGTAAATGGGATTACTCCTGGAAACCTGCACAGCAAGCCCAGAGCCCACTTTATTGACATCCACTACAGGCAATCATCTCCAGTGCTGCACATATGTCTGCAACATCACAGGAATCACAGGAAGAACATGCATCTCCTCACTAGTAGTGGTCAAGGACACCAGCTATACCACTGCTGCAGGCATAGCATACTTGATGCCTGACAAAGTCAGTGTGTGTCCCCCCATCAGTACATCAGGATGTCCACAGTACCTGCTCCCTTCTCCTATATGTAGGGAACAAATTACCACTGACATGTGAATGTCATGGTTTACATCCACCATGGAAGCCTATCACAGTATGCATCCTACATGACCCCAAGCATAACCTTGCAGCAACATAAGACACTGTATTCAAAGGAGGCCTGACTACTGCCTTTGTCCCAGCCATATGAAGGACAACCACTGTCACCCCTTTACACTAAAGTGGTGTGCCCAACAATCTGTCATATTACACACCCATCAGCCTAACTTGGCTGTTCTGCAAGGTCATAGCACAGTTTATAGTACACTTCATTAATAAGGACATTGGTGACCTCCACACACTCCATCATGCACAGTTAGGTTCTGTCAAGTAAGGAATCATGTCAGTTACACTGCCTACCTTGACCTGGACAAAGTCTTTGATAGCATAACCCACCTGGCCATAATAGATATACACTCCCAAGTATGCATCATGCCATATGTTACCATAGGGATGGCATAGTGGGGCACTGACATGACCCAAGTAATCCACATAGAGGAATCCACTGCAGTTGATGCATAACTAGCGGTGTAGCCTGTTGTTCTGTGCTTGGGACTCTGTTATATGTGATGTACACGTCTGTGGTGCAGGGCATAGCCACTGGCCTATGTCCGACCATGTCTGCAGATGACTGCATGCTGTGTGCTGTCACCAGATTCCCTAGTGATGTGGACATCTACCTAGGATGGTCTCATGCAGATGCATGACTGGTGCCAGAAACATGGCCTCAGTCCACATTGCATGTCATAGCAGGGCATGCAGTGTCAAGCCCTTTGGGGAGAATGACGTCCCCACATATTATCACATGTGTGGGGGCTGTGCACACAGGTCAATGGAAACATGACATTTCACCACCATGTTGCTTCTGTTGTATGGTAAACCTTCTACATGGCCCACCTCATACCTAAGGGTATCTCATCCAGGGACATGGTGTCCTAAAATCCCTGTGTTCCCACAATAAGGCCCATTATTGTGTGAAATGCCCCATTCATCATTCACCTCACACAGCACATTCAGCAGAAGGAGACATCATGGAGGTTCCCCACCAGGGAGTACCAGGACCTCAAACATCTACCATACAAAGATAGGCTATAAGCCCAACCCTCTACCCAGTTTCATACGTACTCCTCAAACATGACCCCTGTCTGGCATGCAAGGCAATCACAGACTCACATTGTTGGGACATCTACATAAGTACAACTCAAGACCCAGTCTATTAACACACACATGTGCCTTCTACCTAGTGTGTGACATCAACTGTTCTTCTTGGCAGCTCAGATGTGTGTTCCATGCACTCACTCTTCTGTGGAATGGTCACTCTTTCCATATCAGGCAAGGCAGCTATTTACACCTTTGCATGCGGAACCTGGATAACCAGATGGCTAACTGCACATACATCCTTGGGATACCACCTGTGTCCCTGTTGGACTGGGGCATCAGGTGCTGCCTTGCATATACATTGGCTAACATGTGGCCTAGGCATATGGGGGCTCAGGTCCCATAGCCTAGTAACCTCGTATGGTCCTAGGTGTACCAGTTATGGCCTGTGTGCTGTGACAGACTGTGTTGTTGTGTCCACACCCATCATTGCTATCGACTGTGGTTGGGTCCCCTATGGGCAACATTACAGTACCATGTCATACAGCCAGCATTCGACCAATATATGAGTGGTACTACAAGTGCAATTCCAGAAACATCTGTGCTACACAATAACTGAGAGCAGTGCATATGCAGTGTAGGGTTTCATCCTCCTAGGTGTCTGACATTTGCAGTACACAGGTCACCAGGTATGCTAGCCATGGCTGTCAGGCAATGAGATACAGGTGTGAAGTACACAGTGACCTAGTCACAGTGCATCAGAAACATTCAGGGACACCTGGACAATCTTTGAACTAACCCTGTATGACTTCACAGACTGAGAGGGGCTCACTGATAACAGTGCATGATGTGATATGTACAGTAGACAATCCAGTGGCATTTGTACATGAGATGACCATTGTTGGGGGGACTCAGGGGCCAGAGCTGTGATCAGTGTCACTGCAGACAGAGGCAAAAGTCAAGACTGTAGGTGCTGGACAGCAGGCTAACAGCAACATGTTATTCCAACATATGTTCTTGAGACCTACTGTTGACATTCCCAGTTCCCATGACAGCATCCCCCCAACTGCATTTCATTACATGGTTAACTGTATGACATACCTCGTATAGTGCTGTACTCCTTTGTGAGCAGAAACCCAGTGGTATTTTCTTTGGAATCGCAGTCTGTTTTCATGAAGAAAGTTACAGACCTCTTTGCCATAGGCAGCAACTTGCCTTTTGTAGGCAATGCTCATGAACAGGTGATTGCCTGTGCACCAGTCTGTGACTCACACTTTCTAATAGGATGCAGAACAGCTGGGTAGCATTGCCAGTAGCCAATGGCATGGGAACACAGTCATATAATTAAGGCCTTAATGTAGGCCTTGGCCCTTTTCCTGGCCTATGAGGAGGGCATTATCAAGGTGTGGGAGCTACAGCATTACAGAGGGTCTGTAGAAATACTGTTCATTGTTTGGATTGATGTGTTATGTCCACAGTTTTGCATGATATGCTTGGCCATTGTTAACAGAGTTTCTGATTCTGTGGCTGGTTACTGTTCAACAATGTGTGTTGGGCTCAGTAAGGAGACAGGCAGATGTAAGTGTCATATATCATTTTTATCTGAATGTGCATGCTGCTGCAGTTGATGTTGGTGCATCAGCTGTGTATGTTTATATGGGAGACTGTGATGTATGACCCTGTCACCAGAACATCCCCCAACCCTTTATGTATGGGTGTTATGTGGCTGACCTGTTCTAGGTGTTTCGTATGGCAGGTGTGTAGCAGGTATCTGAACATACAGCTGCATGTGTGGTAGGTTGCAGCTACTGCATTCTGACCATGAGTCATACTGGGGATTGTGAAGACATTGTTAGACAGAAGGCTGTATATATCAGTGAGGGAGCAGTGTCAGCTCTTATGTCACAGCATGGCCAGGGTGAGGGTAGCCATAACAGTCCAGGTGAGGTATGTGCCTCTGGCACAACAGTTAAGTAGTAGTACCATCCAGAGAGTGTTAGGGGATGTTTAGGACACGTATTCATATGTGTGACATGTGGCCCACCCTCCAGGCCTTTGATATGCTGCTGTGGGGGGCAGTGACTGTGGTAGCAGCAACCTGGTCTGCTGGACATTGTAGGGTTCAGTTATTTCTAAGTTGTATTGCCAAGCATGTAATTGTTGGGCAACAGACTAGACTGTGGGCCTGAGCTGTGGGTGTCCAGATGGCAGACATGCTAGGAATGTAACAGATGGAGCTTCTGAATAATTATTATGGGAGGTGTAGTCGCAAGACATATGTGCATGCATACAATGTTATACAGGATTGGTATGAACATGTGTGTTTGGATAGCTATGACATGGTATACTGACCTGTCTGTTATGCCTTTGTAAAATCAATCTGCACTACCTTGCCAGTATGTCAGCACAGAGAATAGCTTTGATGACAACCATGCCATAAGTAGGTGACACAACTCTGGACATTCTGCAACAATCTGTGCAGTTGTCAGCTGTACTTGATATTGCAGGCTTCCCATCAATCCATCAGCATGTCTTTGGCTGTGTACTGGTTCAATATCTGTGTCACAGGCCCAAGTATGCTATCATTTATCACATTATATGTAGAAGTCGTGTCACTGGTAATTAGGATATCTTTGTAAAAACACCAGTAATTTTCCAGAGTTGAGTTGGCCTACTAGTGTATTGCAGTAATATGTAGTTCAGAGGGTGTCTTTTCACCCTGTTACATGACTGTACTGCATAATATGTCTGCAAAAGCAGGAGCAATTCCCCACAGCTTAGTTGGCCTACTGGTGTGTTGTTCTGACTGTAGTCCAAAAGGTCCTGGGTTTGATATTTAGCAGGGGTGTCATTTTTTTTCTAATGTTACATGATTGTAATGCATGCTATATTTACAAAAGGAGTAGCAATTCACCACGACTGATTTGTCCTACTGGTGTGTTTTTCTAACTGTAGTTCAGACAGTCCTGGGTTCAATACTTGGCAGGGGTGTCTTTTTTCTCCCTAATGTTACATGACTGTACTGCATGATACATTTACAAAAGCAGCAATAATTCTTCAAAATTGAGTTGGCCTAGTGGTGTGTTGCTCTGATTGTAGTTCAGTGGGTCCTGGGTTCAAGACTTATCAGTGCTGGTTGTTTTGTTGCTGGACAGAAACAGAGTCTGAATCAGATAAAGTAATTAAAACAGTTTTAAGTGGGTTTGCATGCCGTGATGCTTATCCCCTCTTAAACCCGCGCTATTTCTAAAAAAAAGAAAAAAAGGGTGATAGGAAAATGGTGAAAGGGGGGCAAGTGGGGGAAAAACAATATGAAAGGCAGCTAGGGTTGTGCAGAATGGGTGTAGGAAAGGACCATAGCTCTCCATTTCTTGTGCACAAACAGCTGTGCATGATGTGGACAATTTGGAATTTGAAGCCTCACACCCCACAGGGTGACATAAATTTGTTGATTAATTGATGGGATAAAGGATTTAAGGTATGTTTGGGGAGGTATGTTGGGTAGGAGAAGTTGCTTTTGCAGACAGACAAGACATACAAGACACACAAGACAGCAGACAGGGGTGGTGTATGACACATGAGGGGGATAAACACCTTGGATGGAGAGAGTGGTTGTGAATCGGAGGACCAAGTGCCCCCAGATGGCAACTGTGGGACTGAGATCCCCACCGATGGGCAGTCACCACTGCCTCTTCACAGCTCTAAAGGTGGCTGTGCTGGGGTTTGGGCACCAGGGCCAGCCTGCCCCTCAAGGTGCACCAGTCTGCCCTTAGTCTGGTGCAGTATATCATCCAAGTCATGTTATATGACCCTGCGCACAATATCCGAAACCTGATTCCAAGTGACAGTTTCCTGTCAGCGCCCACACCCAGGGAGGATGGGCCTTATCTCCTGAGGTAGTTCCACCTGAGGGTGGTGCAGGACCAGCAGAAGGAGCATCTCCAGGTTGGGTCCCAGATGTGCTGGGACCCAGTGCCACAGCCGGATGAGGTGGGATAGATGGATCAGCCAAAACCGGCATAGTCAGTCATGCTATGGTGTTGAGGTTTGTCAAAGTGTATTGGTTAGTCATGAACAAAACATTTCAACATTAGTTATAATAGCATGCATGGGTGTTCCAGTTAACCCAGAACAATAGAATTGCATAGCATAAGGAACACAGGCATAAATGGAATAATAGTCATTATTTTAACGGCATGCCAGTAACAGTTACAGCAAAAGGCCAAAAACTGTGGAATTTCTACAAGGTATATTAGTATGCAACCATTGAAATATATAACTAATAATACAACACAAGGCCCAACATTAGGTTTTGAGAACAGCATATATAAAAATGAAACCATACCCGTGGTATAAGAATAATAATTTGTGATGCAGATAAGGGGTGGGGGGGAGAAAAACATTCCCATTAACAACTGTATAGGTATATTTTTTACAACAGTACAGCTGAATACTCTATAGGGCTGTCATTACTTTACATCTACATGTGCCCTGTAGCTTCTGTAGCACGTGCATACCTCTCAAGCTGTCGACCTGAAATTGTATGGGCCAAGCAGTAAGAACTATAGGTACATAACTACAGCAGACTCGTACATGTCAGGGTAACATATATGACTGACAAGGTGTACCCTGCACTGATGTTGTGTGAGTGTGCATACTTCAACTGGATTTATATCTGTGTCCAAGGTTATTGGCAACAGTGCTCACTAGCCGTGACAGCATGATACTTGAAAGACATGTATCGTGCACAGTGCATGGACTATATGCCTATCCTGCTATCATTCGTAGGCATGGTAGACATTAGTATACCCTTCATGCAGCTACTAAAGATATTTCTTTACCTGTAAGTCCTGTGTGGAAATATCTGTTAACAGTACATGACTGTTTCTATTAATAGTCAGTAATACTTGTCTGTTGCTATTAATATATGTTACTACCAATCCCTGGATTTAAACCCTGGTCTGTGTGTGGAAAAAAATAACAATATATGTATTGCTTACCACACTGAGCTACTGGGCCACTACTGTGTGTTTGTTGACTTATATGTGCCTACACCTCACCTGCTGACAAAGTCTAGCCTGGTAATATTGGTAGAGTATCACAGGAGACTGCAGTGAAAGCTGAACATACATGCATGAGATTCACGCATGACAAAGATAGTAGGTGAAGTGTGTTTTAATAGTTGAAATGCAGGTGTAGACAAGTAACCCCTAGTGGATGAGAATATGTGTGGTCTGTACAGAACATATGAAGGTGCTGGGATGCCTGCCTGACCCATATGCATTTGCAGGTGCTATATTTGCAGTCTACAGCTACTAATGTGTCATACTTGCCTGCATCAGCATACCTATGTTCAGGGATGCATATAGCGGAAATGCAAAGGTTAACACCAGACAATCCTGATGGAAAAACACTTATAATATCTTACACATTACTATTCAAGGTTCACATGTTAGTGCATAACATATATTAAATTGCATTATATCTTGTAGTACAGCTCCGCATCTACACTTTAGCATACCAATTATTTTGCAGCCAAACTTCAGTAACGCCATGGTGTTATACTCATATTTGCTTTGCAACACCTGTAAAATTAGACTTCTTTAGCAACAGAATACACACAACAATTGGCAGAAGACAGCTTTATTGAGTGACATTATACAGTAATTGGTATACATTTGACAAACTTTATTGTTAAATTATGCATGCATTGAAGGTGTGCTATTATTACAGAACCTATGCAATACTAACAATTTTGCCTTCACAAGTCTGACTGCAATTGTATTTTATTTCCTGCATATCATGAATGGATGTCATTTATTCCCTTCACATTTAGAATGCCAGTGTACTTTATTACCAGATCATTAGTAGTAATACTGTATGCACATGTCATTCCTACACATTATTACTGTTACTGCAGTACAGTCAGAACAGAATATACCTACTGGCAGGTGCTACTGTACTCTTTCTTATTTATATTACTATATATTGGAAGATATTGCTGTATTCACCACACTCTCAGCGCATCCTCGCTAGGAGTCCTGCATGGACCTCCAAGTTGCGAGCCTTCTCCTCTGCAGCTGTGGGAAGGGAAACACACCATTATGTGTGCCTCATACCTCTCAGCTGTCCCTGATTTTCAGGGATGTCCCTGATTTTGACTCAAATTTTAGCTCTGTCCCTCTTAATCCCTCCTAAAACTAGTGACTTTTGGAGGAAAGGTGGTGAATTACACTTAATGAATAATGACAATAATTAAGAGTTATAGACTTCTTTTACTTCAGAAAATGTGTATTAATTCATATGCTGTGATTCTGTCAATGTTTCAAGTTAATAGCACTAATATTTTAAAAGTATCCCTGATTTGTTCTTGACTTGTCCCTGATTCTGTTGAAATTCGTCCCCGATTGGTTGAGAGGTCTGGTGTGCCTGTCTATCAGATAGTCATACTACAATTTGATAAATCACCAGTTGCTATACTTACAAACTTCTGGGACATTCCAGTCCCAAGCATCTTGGATCCCTGGACCAAGATCCCCCTTCCTTCACTTCAGGTCATCATAATGATGATGCACCTGCTCACCAGTGTGGAGGATTCCAGTAGCATTGTGGAGGTCACATGCCAGACGGTCCCAGGCCTTGGACTTATATTCAGAACCCTGGTATTGGCCCTGCAACAGTCTGTCACCATGGACTTTGACAAGGAGCCCAACCATGATCCTGGACTCCAACATACCCCATCTCTGCACCCAAAGGTGTGCTCCCTCTCAAACTCCAGCCATAGCTTCTGGAGTGATAAAACTCTAACATGTTCTGGCTGTATTCCTACCTGTGCAGCTTCAATAAGGCTCTTTTCCCACCATTTGCCACCATTGGACCATTTTTAAAAATGCTAAGCAAAGCTTAGTAGTGTGCAAACCAACTTAGCTGACCTCCACAATGCTACAGGGGTCAGTTACTGCACTGTTATAACTTGTTGATACTTGTTAACCTCTGATATCTCTGAAAAAACAAAAAAACAAAAAAAACTTGCTTTTTTCCCACTTTTCTGAGGTTTAAAAATGTTCAGTTACAGGCTTGCTGTTCTTCAACTGTTTGTAAGTTTCTGTGAGGCCATTTTTTGCTTGGGCTAAAGGAAAGTCTCTCTGTTGATCAGTGGCAGTTAAAAACATTGAGCAGCCTGCCTGCCCCTGTGGGAGTGGTTACTGACTTGAAACTGTAGTTTTATTGGCCATTTTGGGTCAATTCATAACTCCTTCATCTTCCTCTCTTAAAACCCTCTTTTGCGTGGTTTTGCATGTTTTTGTGCATAGCTCAACAGCGGGCAGCGCTGCCTAATTGGGTTTAAACTATTCCTGGCCCCACAAAGTCCGCTCTTCACTTTTTCCCTTAGAACTGCTCTATCTCTCAATTTAAACACCATATTCTCATTCTAAGGACCTTCACTGGTCCAATTAAGTAATCCTACAAGTTAGCACTATTAAACCATAAGCACTACTTACTCTTATACTCTCTACGATTACCCTATCCTCTATTGGTCTGTCTTAAATTCAGTTTCCCTGTTACTCTAGCATGTCCAAAGGTCAGTCAATGGTTTCCTCTCCAGTCCAGCTGGTGAATCTGGGAATTTTGA
This sequence comes from Protopterus annectens, assembly GCF_019279795.1. Classification (NCBI taxonomy): domain Eukaryota; kingdom Metazoa; phylum Chordata; order Ceratodontiformes; family Protopteridae; genus Protopterus; species Protopterus annectens. The sequence goes on from NC_056727.1 coordinate 1,145,775,758, forward strand.
GGCAATGTTACAACTGTCTCATGTACACGGACAACCCTCTCCTCCTCCAAACAGGTTCAAATATATGTGAGAGATGCAACTATTTAGCCAAACTGGAGGCTGAGCTGTCTCATCTCAAAACTGGTGTAACCAGTCAGGAGGAGAAGGTAACCTCACACAACACAATTCCAGTATCACATAGTCCCACCACATCAGCGAACCAAACACATAAATACACAAAAACATACTCGGAGGCTCTAAATAAAAATCTACCTAAGCAACAGAGACCTCCAAAGCAGACATCCAAGCAAACGCTACCTCAAAACAAAACACACACAACACATAACCCACAAAGTCAGTGTGCCAAGCAGCCACAGCCCTTAAGGCTGAATAACACACCTGATACAATTGTTATAGGTGACTCTATTGTCAGACACACTGACGTCCCGCTCACCAGGCTGAATAAAGAGAAGGTCACGGTGAGCTGCCTGTCGGGTGCTAGGATCCGACATAACGCAAGCACTCAGGTCACTCCAAAGCAAATACAAATATGACTCAGTCATTGTACATGCTGGTGTGAATGACCTGAGACATACCTCCCTGGACTACATGAAAAGAGACATAGAGGAGCTCTCTGATCATGTAGCCCAGGCTGGTATGACCCTGACCTTGAGCAGCATCTTACCCTCACCCAGAATGATGCCACAGTACAAAGACAAAATGATCGATTTTAACAATTGGCTAAAATTTTGGTGTCATTCAAAGGGGATCCAGTGTCTGTCAGCCTGGGATGACATGCTCAACAAGCCATGTTGCTTCACTAGGGACAGCTTGCACCTGTCACCACTGGGCTTTCGGATATTGGCAAAGGCTCTTGCCACCCCCATAGTGCCTTTTTTAGGCAAGGCTCAAAAGTCAAACCCACCCCCATAGACAGCACAAGGAACAAGAAACTAAGGGTAATGCTGCTAAATGCCAGAAGTCTTAACCTCAAGATGCATGCACTCGAAGCTCTCCTCAGTATGGAGAACATCGATATCTGTGCAGTGACAGAAACCTGGTTCAAGGCTCCAGAGAGCACCCCAGCACTACCAGGCTATACCTCGTATCATGCTTTTCGCCCCAAAACCCAGACCAAACCACAAAAGGAGGGAGTTTCCATATTTATCAAGGATATCCACACCTCCAGGTTAGTGGCATTGCACAAAGTATCGGAGACCATCCATGTGCAACTAACAGTGGGCAAGACTGCTTTTCAGTTTATAGCATCCTACAGACCACCCTCTCAAAGTCAGGAATCCCATTCAGCTTTCCTGAAAACACTGGAGAACATGAAGATCTCTCCGAACACCATTATATTGGGTGACTTCAACTACCCAAACATTGACTGGGAGCACTACTCAAGCCCCAGCACCTTAGCCCAAAGATTCCTGGAAATTATAAACTCAAATGCTATGGAACAACTAGTCACCACTCCCACAAGAGGGGACAACATACTAAACCTGATCATTACCAACATGGGGACTCTATGCTCCACACCAGAAGTATATCCCTCATTGGTAAGATCAGACCATAAATTAATTTCACTGGATGTCCACATCCCGACCCCACCCCCAGCCCAGAAAACCACAGTGAAAAACTTCTCAAAAGTGAAATTCTCACTTCTCAAAACCGAAGTGGAATCCTTCAAGGCCCCAGGGCCATGGAAACTACAGCCCAAACTGCAGAATCCTATATAAATGCATTCTACGGACATCTCCAGGAATGCATGGATCATGCTATCCCAAACAAAACCAAGACCCAATCATCCAAAGGCAGGCATCCAGTCTGGTGGACCCCTGCCATAAATAAACTGTACAACAGAAGGAGGAAGCTACTACATGATAGAGCAAAATCCCTAATAGGGAAGGCATCTCGATCAGTACTAGCAAAAAATTACGATCCCTCATAAAATCCTCCAAGGCCAGCTTCGAGAGAAAATTGCACAGGACACCAAAGACAGTCATAAGGCTTTTTTCAGTTATGTTAGAAACCTGGGATGCAACTCCCAGACTTGTTCTGAGTTGATTCTAAACGACAAAAAATACACTGAACCCACAGACATCGCCAATATCCTGGCAGACAGGTTCAGTGCAAACTTCTCCACCCCTCCCCAAAAGAGCAAGTATCTATCCCAGCAGAGGGCTACCTCCCAAACATCTCAGATGCTCAGGTGAAGGCTGCCCTCTCCAAAGCAAAAAACACTGCTTCCATGAGACCAGATGGCGTCCCAGGTTGCATCCTACATGAACTACAAGAGGAACTAATCCCTCAAATAAAACAGCTATACAATCTCAGCCTCACTACAGGATATGTGCCCGCAGAATGGCGTACAGCAACAGTGGTCCCACTCCACAAAGGTGGAGCCTCTACGGACCCTGGAAACTATCGCCCCATAAGCTTGACTAGCTTAGTCTGCAAGGCTATGCAGAGGATCATCATGGAGCTCATAAACAAAGACATTGGGGACCTACAGACACTAGATCCTACCCAGTTCGGCTTTGTCAAGGGCAGATCCTGCCTTTTGAACCTGGTTGACTTCTTTGAAACAGTCATCAAAGCCATAGATGAAGGGAAGGTAGTCCACACAGCCTATCTGGACCTTGCAAAGGCATTTGACACAATACCCCACTCGGGCATCATAGATAAGCTATCCAGCTTAAATATAACCCCCTATGTTATAAGATGGGTCGCAAACTGGCTCAAAAACAGAACGCACAGAGTGAGAGTTGTTGGAGCCATGTCAGACTCGAAACCGGTCACAAGTGGCATCCCACACGGTTCTGTCCTGGGACCACTCTTGTTCGGTATATACTTTTCCGAGGTACAGGCAAACGTGGGAGGACTATGGCTCACCAAGTTCACAGATGACTGCAAACTGGGCACCATAATCAACTCTCCAGCTGACACAAACATCCTTCAAAAAGGTCTCACAGAGACAGATAACTGGTGCCAGCGCCATGGTTTAAAGCTAAATGCCAAAAAATGTATAGTCATACCCTTTGGCAAAATCAATGTGCCCACAAATTACCACATAGGCGGAAACCCATTAAGTACAGAGAAAGTTATTAGGGACCTGGGGACCCAAGTTGATAGCAATCTCTCCTTTGAAAACCACATTGCCAAAGTGGTTAGAAAGACCTTCTACATAGCCCACCTCATCACAAAGGGTTTCACATCTAGATCAAGAGAGGTAATCATGCCCCTTTATTCATCCCTCATCAGGCCCATCATAGAATACAATGCCCCTTTTGGGATGTACCTTACCCGACACCTGCAGCAATTAGAAAGACCCCAAAAGTATCTCACCAAGAGGATCATGGGTCTCAAACAGATGCCATATGCTGCTCGGTTAAAAAAACTCCAGCTCTACTCAGTTGCATACCACCTACTTCGAGGCGATCTATGCCTGACATACAAAGCTATATCAAATCCAGAATTAATGGACATGCTCCACCTCAGTAAATCTAAATCCCTTAGAGCCACACTCTCGAGGGACTTGAACCTCAGCACAGAAATAAATAGAACTTGCTGGAGGGACAGGTTCAAAACCCAGAGGCTCCCTTCGCTCTGGTATAGAATTCCAGTTCATGTGAGGCAGAGCACCTCACTGAATCTCTTCAAGAAGAATCTCGATAAGTGGATGGGGGATCGTAGGTTTGTCCCGGGGATTACTCCCATGTCACTATTAGACAGAGGCACAGTAAACTAAAAATGGCACAGTATACTCAAATCAAGGGGTGGCGTAAGCTATACAGAATCGGGCTAGGCTTATAATTGCCCCAGGGCAGATAGCCTAGTATGAACCTATGAACCTATGAACCTATGAAGACTGCTTAGAATGGGACTGCTTAGCAATGCTCAAGCCAGCAAAGTGGAGCTGAGCATTGTTTACTATTGCTAAGACAGGTCCTGTTTAAGCATTGCTTTGCTTGGCTTAGCAGTGCTTAGCAAAATGTAGCTAAGGGAAAACATGATTTTTACATAATAAAAAAATATGTAGACATTTAATTACTCATTATTGAGACTATATTATTATGTGTATGCATTTTACTTTACATGACCTCACCCTATGTACTTTAATTACTTTATCTTAGGGAGTGTGTGCACTGCATTGGACACTTGTGTTTAACTGGAGGTTTTTACCACATATCTCCACTGACACTGGGATTCTGGACCAGCTGCACTAACCTTGGATGTAAAATCTGAATGGTCTGTCTGCATGTTCAAACCATGCACCTACTGCACATGAAGCCGTAACTGTAACCATTCAGCTAACTTGGCTGTGAAGATTCCAGCTAGACATTTCTATATAGCTTTTCATTACATTTAAGCACTACTGAACACCATACCATGCAAGCCCACTCTGCTATGCTTAAATTGACCTTTTGTATAATAATTAAAAGCATCCGGTTTCTATTTTTAGATGCTGGCATGTGTTTATTGCTAAGTGCCGAGCTGTGCCGCACAAACACACAGATAAAAAAAATAATAAAAATAAAAGGGCAAATCAGATTTGCAAATTTACTTTCAGTGCCGTACAGTGTGTTATGGGCACTATAACACACCCCTTATATAATAATTTTCATACTGGCCAAGGACACACTTGATTTAATATTTTAGTGTCATACAGCATTTTGACAGTGCACAGAGTGTGTTACGGACACTGTAACACATCGTCTATGTGAAATACATAACTATCATTACAAATAAGTGTCCAAGGACACTTTACTTAACTCTTTTAGTGCCATACAGCTCTTTGACAGTGCAGGGGGTGTGTTATACATCTCTGAGCACTGTAACACACTCGCTAGCACTAATTCAGTAACCGTATACATGGCTCTCCCTCAGTAGCATGACTTCATGAATATGCAAGGCGCTCTGCTGATGGGGAGCTGCAGACACAGCCATGGTACACTGCGTGTAGGGCTTGCACTATTCCTACACAGAGTTTATTAAATCTGGGGGTATGTTTTCCAGGCTAAGGAATTTTGGTAAGGCATTTAGTTTTTTGCTTAGGTTCCTAGCACTGAGCAGCAGTATTTTAATATATACAAAATAGATATTTTTGTACATTAAATCAACAATATGCAGACTTGCAACAACTGCAAGAGGTGTTCATGCACCATCAGTGTTTACCTCTACTAATTGTATTTAATTGTATCCATGAGGTGAACTGCTATGATGTAGACATGGGGCTGTGCTGTGGCCACAATGAGGAACTGCTTATTATGCACACTGGTGAGGCTGCATGCATGTATTGTTAGCATTGCTACTCTTCTCCCACTCACACATGCATACAATCACACACACACACACACACACACACACACACACACACACACACACACACACACACACACACACACACACACACACACACATAACAATATGAATAGTACTGGCTTGGTCATGTTTGCTGATGTGGTGTTTATGAATCCCCTTTCAAATCTTTCTGCAAAAGACTGCATTTGCAGTCACTCACAGGTGCTTTGCTGAAAGTATCAGCAATGCATGTGACTTTCATTGGTTTATACTGAACATACAATTCAGATTTCTATAATGATAATTCAGCCTTTTAGATGTCCCACAGCCTTACACAAAGAAATTTTGAAAATGCATTCAAGTGGATTGTAGTATGATTTTGCTGTAATGCCTTAGCTAAAAATATAATCATTGAAATTTTAGTGGCCAAAGACAATAGTTTGCTTTTGTTTCCCAGTCTGTGCATGATGTGTTTGAGGCCCTGTTAATACTATAGATACATAAGCTTTAGTTCTGCCCTCTTGTAACAGAAGTGCACCTATCTGTTGTTGATGTTTAGCATCAATTTGCAGAGCAGTGCATAGTATAAGGAAGTCTCACACCATAATACCCACGGGATGGTGTTGTAAATTACTAGATGTATCAGGAACTGACCAGTATAGTATCATATGTTAGCAGGTATCTTAGTGATACTGTGTTTTCTGGTCAGAAATAATCACAGACAGATACTGCACTATGCCTAAAAAGTCACTTACCAGATATCTTTCAGTAAATATCCTTATATTCACAATACCTTTATCAGCGTCTGGCTGAAGACCACTTCCAATCGAGATATATTCTCTGTATTTCACTGAAATCACAGATATCTGTTAAAAATGGCTTGCAGAATTCAACATTTTTTATTAAATCTTCTGGATACTCCACAGAGCCCTAAAAGGAGTTCCACAAAAAAGAAAGTCAAAAGATCAAAACAAACTCTTTAAATACTCCTCTTCCAATAAAAACATCAATCAAAAACAAACTTCAATTGCCTAAACAAATGTTTCCAGTCGTTTCCTACATAAGGGAATATTTTTCGATCCCTTCCTTCCTCTAAAATCTATATTAATGTGTTCCAGCACTGCTGCTTTTATATTTTCATATTTTCCCTTGTGATTTTTAAAATGCATATGACAGAATTTTTCTATTTTGTCATTTTTTGTCTATTGTCTCATGGGTTTAAATGTTTTAATCATTCATCAATATACACACATAAAACATTTAAGAACATAAATGAGCAGTCTGGAATACAACTGTGGCACTGGTACTGATAGATGATTTTCTGTGACCAGTGCCATCATTTTGGTTAAATTTTACAGCAAAAAATCAGGCGGTTTTACATTTGAACTATATGAATTGTGTTCACGATTCTAAGTGATCCACAAACATCTCTATCTAATATTTGATTGCATTAACTGAGCATAGACTAATGTGACAGTTTGAAACAATATTTTATTTTCTTTATTTTTATATATACAGCTCATCCTTACTTAGACAAAGGTTGTAATTTACGCCCAGAATATGGCAGTATTATGCATGCAGGTTTTAACAACTTAGTTTTTAATATCAGCATTTAAAGGTTATCTCTGCCATTATGTTGTAACTGATTTGCCTTTAGTCATAGCTTTTCCATTTCCTCTTTCATTGTTTGGATTGAATGTGTACACTCATGTTAGCATTCAGTGTATTCACTAATACTTTGTTAAGAATGTACTATATCCACTGACTGCAGCTCAGTAGGATATAGCAACACTTATTCTTACTTCTAAACAATAACATGTTGCTGCAACATATGATTTTGTTTCTTAGACATTTTGACACAATTGTCATTATCCCACCAGAGCATATAGATGTGCCTGTAGCAACAGTGTTTTCACTGAGTGTAGTTTCTGCTTCCTTGTTTGTCATCAGGTGTCCTCTTGGTTATCTTATCATATGAAGTTCGCTTGGCAGACTAATTTAGCACTGGGCTGTACCTGTAAGTTTCTAAGAATGGGAGGTTGGGGGCTTAAGTGAGGTCATGAGAGATGCGAAGTAGGGAAGGTAGGTTATATCAGGGAGGTTTATTTTATTTATTGACATTTGATTACCAGGAAAGTCCAACTGGGTTGGAACCCATTTTCAGCGGTAGCCCAGGGAGAAAAGCTCCAAAGTATTACTAAATATTTTAAGAACAATAATTTTACAGTCTTCAAAACTAATAATAAAAAATGAATGCAGTTTAAATAATTATACCAAACTAGACATAATATGAAAACATTGGTTACGAACAGATACAAGTTATATGACAATGATTTCATAGTTTGAAAACTTTTAGTCAGTTTGTAGTGAAATTAGTGGCAAATTAGTATAATGCAAACATGAATTGCAATATGAAGTGAGATAAAAGCAGGCTTGTGGTATATTTAGAGAGAAAGCCAGAGAGGACCAAATGATAGAAGTAAGGAAGTGAGCAAAGAAGGGAGAGTAAGGAGATGTAAGGTATGAATAGGTACTTGTTCACATTTAGGGACATAGTTTATCCTGGTGTGAAACAAGTGCAGAACCAACTTTTGACTAGGAAGCTTTTCAGAATGAATTTGAAGGATGGGAGGGAGATTATTGACCTGATTGATAGAGATAAGAAGGTCCATGCCTTAGCAACATGGTTCAAGTACAAACAACATCCAGCAGAGTTGATAGGTTTGTGGGCAGACAGAAGTTTTTGGTCATTGGATCGTAATGACCAGGCAGGAACATACTTGTGTAGAATTTTATTTAGTGCTGGACAAGCAGATGGATTCTGAATAATTTTATAGGTGGTAATAAGCTGTGTATATGTTAATTGAGGGAGTAGTTCTACCGCATAGTAGTGGGTTCTGGAAGGGGCAATGGCTACAAATTTAGTAAATTTGTTATAGTTTTGTTCATGTTTTGATTTTTGTGATGCCCAAAGTTAAGGTTAAAGTGAGGAAAGTCATCTTTGGCATTACAGATTTCATTGGTAGCTAGTCTGTCATGTCCAGGTGATCAGCTGAGGTTTCTATAACAAGGCTCAGGTATTTGCTTGCATAGGAGGTGAGTGTTGGGGTATCATTTAACTTTTTTATAGGAAGTAAACATAGGGATTTTATTTATGGTGGGGTTGTGCCCAGGTAGTTAATGTTATGTAACAAAGGTTAGATTATTAAGCATTTTTTCCCAATAGCTTGGGTGGTAGCAGTGGAAACTGCTGGTTAAATTTAGTATTAGGTAGGATACTGTTTATGGAGGCTAATTAGGGATAGATTTTAAATATTGTTCTTATAAACTTAGTTGTTAAAATGACAGGATTAGGGTTAACAAGCAATTTCTGAAGGATATGAAGTCTGTAACTGAAATTTATGTTATTATTTGGTGATTTCAGTCCTCACTGGTTTGCCAGAAATCCACAAATTTTATGAGGAACATATTAAAATATGAGGCTAGAATTTGGACATTCTGTGATGATAGGGACAGTTGAAAGGTGTGCTTTTGGAAGTATCTGTCTTAATAGCATTTGCAATCTGCTCATTTGTTGAGGTGTAAAGCAATGCCCTGCATTGTTGTTTGTTATTAAAGCAAGAAAGTTTTATGTAAGTTGCAGCCTTTCATTTTTTGCCTTGCAGAAGAAGGAATATCAGCATTTCATCAACTTTTTATACTGGGCTTCCAGAGCCAGCTTCCAGGTTGTGGATCTGCTTTGCTTTAGTAATGCCCTGCATGTGTCAAGATGTGATTCCTATATAGAGATGTCATTCAGCCAACACACAGGGTTGCTACGCACCACCAATCCTCATTTAATGGCCTAGTTCCTTGGTTTCATTATGTAAAAAGAAACTAAAAATAAATCAAAAGAGAGAGTTAAGAAAGCGGTAGTAAATAGTTAGTAATCCACTTGTGTGGTGGAGTGGATTGCAGCTGCAGTGTGAGGGTGTTTTATTTCCTTTGTCCCCTCTTTAAAAAAGAAAAGAGAAGAAAAAAATATTAATAAATGAAATAAGGAAATGAAGAAGTACTGCTGCACTTAATTAGTGATCCAGTATTATGACATAGAGGATCACAGGTTTAGTTGCAGAAAAACAGAAAAACATAAGACATGGTTCAGCAGATGGCTGAGGCTGAAGGTTGACTTAATTTAGTTCTCACCTTTAGATAAAGTCTGGTCAGTAGCTAGTTGTGTACTAGTCTGCAGATTGGTTGCTTAGTATTTACCTGTTAACCTTAATGCAACCACTTCTTCAATCTTAGGCAGGTTAAAGAGCTATAATCCTTGTGGTTGGTGCTTTCCTTATTCTGCAAATGTCACAAAGGCATTGCAGAATAAGGAAAGGCACACATTACAAAGACATGCATCTGGACCATTTCTTCTCAGGCCTCCGCTGAAAATTGGCTTTGTTCCAAGTCGACATTCCTGGTAAAGAAATGTTAAGTAATGTTAAATAAAATGTCTCAGGTCAATAGTGCTAATATTTAATGAGTCCCTGAATGCTTTATTTCCATTTTCCTGGATTCTCTTTAGACTTGCCTCTGCTTGGTGGAGTGCTAGATTCTAGAGCATAATGGCTGATTATCAAGTGTGATAAAATGGGGGGGGGTGGGGTAAATTAGGAATTAAGACAGGAGAGGTGGAGGAGTCTCCAGTCACTGGCTGCTTTGGTGGCTCTGGTAGATTTGTAGAGCTGTTGTTCTCCCCCTAAAAATGTATTATTTATAAATAATATTAATAAAAGATATATAAAGGTCCTGTCTTTATTTAGGAAATTAACAGATTCCATAAAGTAAAGGTTTCTGATGGTCAATGAAGACTGAAAAAAGACTGGAAAAAGTACTTAGCATACACTCTTTATTCTCCACTTTCGTCTGGAACAGACTTTTTCAGAATACAAATTCCCCAACAAACAAGTCACATAGATATTGCAAAACCCAATGAACTTAATTAGAACCAATTAAAGATTTAAAGAAATATAAGACATTCTTAAAATGTGATACTTAAAACATAATAAACATAATAAAGCAACATATTCAGAAAATAAAATCATATAATACACAACTGACATAATACTAATAATACAATTTTTCAAATGTTCCTAATTTTTAATTTTCTATATTTAAAAAAAAACATTTGATATTAATTGGCTCATTTAAACCTGGTCTTTTGTCAGCTTCAAGTTTCACTTGCCAGAGGGTTTCCCTTTGTTCTAAGTAATTTTTAAAATCACCACCACTGGGATCAGAATCCACAACCTCTAATATAGAAAATAATATTTTTTTTTATATTTTCCACACTCAACTGAGTGCAGTGTTACTATCCTTCCTTTTAATACTATAAAGATGTTCCCTCATGTGCTCCATTAAGGTACGGGTGGTCATCCCAACACAAAATTCCTCACATCCGCTACATAAACTGATGTAAACAACCCCTCTTGTTTTACAAGTCTGATGTCCTGGCACTCTTAAGGTATGTGAAATATGTGATAACATGACATAAGGACCTTCAAAAACATACCTACAAAAATTACACTGTCCACACTTATACATCCAAAATCTCTTACTGGAATGTGTGACATTCCAAGAAGTTGTAACAGGGCCCTTTTCCAATAATTTCTTCATGTTACAGTTATGGAGGGTGTGGAGGCTCTGAGACAGTTTTTGTCTGACAACACAACTTTAACCAATTCTAGGGTTAATATTTTGTGTAGTTTGATTGAAATAATTTTACAACACAATGTTTTCATGTTTAACGTGATTTATTATAAACAATGTAAATGTGTTGCACTGGTTCTCCAACTGCACCAGCCTGTGCAAATATTGTGATGGCATCTTGGGAAACCACTACCCTTAGAGAATTAAGACAGAAGTATAAAATACATTTTTATGTCAGATTTGCTGATGACCTTTTTTGATTATAGAGGGGGAATCATAAGGTAGTAGGACAGTTTGTGAAAGACATTAATAATCAATTTAAGCTTTGCAGTTTGTTCAAGGTGAGTGTGGTAGTAGGATTCATTTTCTCAATGTTTCATTGATACAGAATCAGGAAACAGAATTATTTGACCGCAGGATCCATAGAAAAGAAACATTTACTAATGGATATCTACATAATCAGAGTAACCACCCATACTTTATAAGAAAGAACATCCTAAGGGACAATACATACATGCTAGTCATATGACAACTAAGAATTTGGATCTGACAGATGAGTTTAGCATAATAACTAGTATGTTTTTGAAAAGGGGTTATGAGAGAGAACATCTTAGTGTACTTAGTTGTGAAATTTTAAATAAAAGGGATTAGTTATATTCTCCTATACTTAGGGTACCCCTTGTCACTAACAGAACAAGGACTACTCAGACTAGTAGGATGCAAGGTGTTTTTAGTAGTCTGGACATGTCAGTGGACTGTCCTATTATTAGGAACCTAATACAAAGGAATTGGAAATTTTTGGAAGAAAATGGAGATTTAATTAAAGTGTTAGGGGCTAAACCCAGCTTTGTTTATAGAAATAACTGTAACATGAAGAACTTATTGGAAAAAGGCCCTGTTTCAACTTCTCAGAATGTCACACAGTCTAGTAAGAGATCTGGGATGTTTAAGTGTGGACAGTGTCATTTTTGTAGGTATGTTTTTGAAGGTTCTTATGTCATGTTATCACATATTTCACACACATTAAGAGTGCCAGGACATCAGTCTTGTAAAACAAGAGGGTTGTTTACATCAGTTTATGTAGCGGGTGTGAGACATTTTATTTTGGGATGACCACATGTACCTTAATGGTGCGCATGGAGGAACATCTTTATAGTATTAAAAGGAAGGATAGTAACAATGCACTATTTAAACACTCAACTGAGTGTGAAAAATATAAAAAAATGTATTTTCTATATTAGAGGTTGTGGATTCTGATCCCAGGGGTGGTGATTTTAAAAATTACTTAGAACAAAGGGAAACCCTCTGGCAAGTGAAACTTGAAGCTGACAAAAGACCGGATTAAATGAGGCAATTAATATAATTTTTTTAAAATACAGAAAATTAAAAGTTAAGCAAATTTGAAAAATTGTTTTATTCAGATACATCTGTTGTGTATTATGTGATTTTATTTTCTGAATATGTTGCTTTATTATGTTTTAAGTATCACATCTTAAGAATGCCGATATTTCTTTAAATCATTAATTTATTCTAATTAAGTTCATTGGGTTTGCTACATCTATGGACTTGTTTGTTGGGCAATTTGTATTCTGAAGAAGTCTGTTCCAGACAAAAGCAGAGAATAAAGAGTATATGCTAAGTACTTTTTCCAATCTTTTTTCAGCCTTCATTGACCATTGGGAACCTTTGCTTTTTGGAGTTACTATTGTTGAGTCATAGTTTCACGTATCTTTATTTGTTGATGGTTTTGGTATGTGTTATTCTATGGCTGATGTGGTAACTGATCAAACAATGGACATGACCTTGCTTTCTACTCCTTCAGCTGGTGAGAGTGGCTTATTGAGAATTTTACTTGCATTTACGTCCGATATCCAAAGGACTTTAAAAACCCTTGTAACCAAGCAAGGGGAATCTGGTGAGACTGAACCCAGCTCTGATGATAAACAAGTAACTGTAGTGGACCTAAATATCAGGGAACCACTGAGTGACACCAGAATTTCTAAAGCAACTGATATTAGACCACTGCAATATAGTAACATCCGTTCAATTTTGGACAATAGGTACAATCTGTTTCTCAGAGCGGATTATAAAACCACTAGAGTTAAGACTGAGGAATATAACAACAAATGTTGTCATTTGAGTAAAATATTAAAAAATATACTGGTCTCTTGACCTAGAAAACCAGTATTTTGAGAGGTGTATTGAGCTCAAGATTGTGCCTAAGGGGCTAAGATTTTTTTAAGTGTCCTAGTGGAATAATGTCCTCTGGTCCTTTTTTTGGTGAAGTGACTCAATTTTTTAACAATGCTGGGTTGCAATTTTGAAACTCTTGATTGATTCCATTCTAATCCCTCCGGGTAACTACTCTTACCCATTGACCTTTGCCTTCCTGATCAGTTTTAGATTTCGCCACATAAATCCAGGTGTCATCACCCAGCACGTGTACATGTTCTAAAGGCAGTACTGTCCCTTGGCTTTTCTTGTTCGGTTGGACAATTTCCGACCATCTAAATGCCCCACAAAAAGCCAGCAGAAAAGCAGCCTTAAATAATGATACCTCATAAGTAGAGAAACAAACCTCTGAAACCGCAATCCATAACTTGCTTAATACAGCTGGACCTATAGGGTATCTCTTATCCAGCCTCTTGGGTGTTTGTCTCCCCCAACCTTTAAACATCGCACGTACTTGGAAAGTGTTAGCTAGATCTTCCAAACCCAAGGCCTGATGCAACCAATTCAAGGCTGACAATGTGCTTCTGGCTCTGCCCAGGCTCCAACCTTTTTCTTTCATCACCATGATATAAGACCTGATTTGGTGAGGTGGAAAAGGCCAAATGGATTCCCAGCCTCTGGTTATTCTAGTTTGCAAGAACTGTTGTATACATTTATTGTACCTTACCCTTGTTCTTCTACTGAGAGAATTACACATTAGCAACCATTGTCGTCTGTCCATAAGGCCCATAATTGAACTGGCACTGGTGTCGGAGAAGGAGTCGCTTGGGGCCAGCGACGGAAACGGGCCACTGCAAGCGAAAGGGCATCTGCCAATGAGTTATCGATGCCAGGAATGTGTTGTGCCTTAACTGTCACATTAAATGTCAAACACTTAAATGTAAAATATCTCATCATCCTACCTAATACCCCTTTTCCCCAGCTGATTATTGACTATATGCACTACACTATTGTTGTCAGAACGCAGCCAGACTACTCTGTTTTTCATTTGTGCTCCCCAAATTTCCAATGCCACCACTACTGGGAAAAATTCCATATCTGCGATTGAAATATCTACCCTGTTTTTCAATTGAGACGGCCAAGCCATGCTGAACCAGTGATCTTGAAAATAACCCCCAAAGCCAATTCCCCCCGCTGCATCTGTAAACAACTGAGCGGGAGGTAGCTGGTCTCTCTCCTGCCAAATTGCTATCCCATTGTAGTCTGATAAGAAACTCCACCACACACCTAAATCCTCCTTCATACCTTGTGTGATCCTAATCCGATGGTGTGGCTTTGTGCACCCTGACCCCTTAGCAGCTAAGCGCCTCATAAATGAGCGTCCTACAGGAATCACTTTGCATGCAAAATTCATTAACCCTACTAATTCTTGTAACTGTTTAAGGGTTATCTTATTCTGTGTTAGCACTTGACTTAAGAGTAGTCGTAATTTCTGCACCTTGTCAATAGGAAGTCTGCACTGTCCATTGAAGCTATCAATCTCTATACCCAGGAAAGTCAATCTGTTCGTCGGGCCCTCTGTTTTATCCCTTGCTAGCGGCACCCCTAACTCCCTGCATACTTGTTGAAATGTATCCAACGCTTGTTGACATTCCCCTGTGTCCTCCTTCCCAATGAATAGAAAGTCATCTAAATAATGAACAACTCTGTCTTCCCCTACCCGCTGAGCCACCAACCAGTGTAAGAAGGAACTGAATTTCTCAAAAGTAGCACATGCTATTGAACAACCCATAGGCATGCATTTATCCATGAAATACTGGCCTTCAAATGCCAAACCTAACCACCCTTGGTCTTTAGATGCAATGGGTAAAAGTCTGAAAGCAGACTCTATGTCAGCTTTTGCCATAAGGGCCCCTCTTCCCTTCTCCATGACTTTCTTAACAGCTTCATCAAAAAGACGATAATGCACTGAAGTCCCTACCCCATTTATGTAATCATTTACCGAATTTCCTTGTGGATAGGATAAGTGGTGAATAAGCCGAAATTCACCAGGTTTCTTTTTGGGTACTACGCCGATAGGAGAAACCTTAAATGCTCTTCTTGGTGGGCAGGAAATGGGCCTGCCAGTCTGCCCGCTTCCAATTCTTTATTTATTTTTGCTCTAACTATCTCCGGATGCTCTTCTGCTGACTTCAAGTTCTTGACCCAAACCCCTTGCTTCCTACCTTTTGCTGGTATCTTGAAGCCCTTGGTGAATCCCTCTTGTAGTAATGCTGCTGCTTCTCTATCTGGATACGCTTTGAGCCATTCCTTTAAAATATCCCCTTTTACCGGCGTTGGGAGATGGAGCTGCACTTTAAAGGTGGCGGGTGAGTAAAATTTTTTGTTCTGGGGGTTTGAGAGACGAAAACAAGCCTTGGCTGGGTGGTTTACCTTACCACAAGCCATGCATTGATGCTTAAATCTACACTGAAGTTGATTCCGACACTGACCGAAGTTGTACTGATAACACTTCCCAGCACTCCCGTCTGTTCTGTCCCATTGGTTGTCTGTTGTTAAACCGAACCTATAAGTGTTATACCCATTCTGATTAACTGGAAAACCACAATCTGTTGTTGCTGCATCTCCGCTTGTATCTAGCCAGCACAAAAGCCCCAAATCCAACCATGCCCAAGACCTCTCTGGGTATGACTGCCTCATCCTTCTGTAGTCCTCATCATACCTCAACCATCTGTTGCCCCCTTGAGCAAAGCGCATCGTGGTTACCCTATTAAAATGCGTCCACATGTCTTTTGCTTTAGCAGAACATCACCTAAAATTTGAGCATAAATGGAGTAACCAATCGCCCAGTTTTCCCATGTTCTTCTTACTTGTAACCTCCTTTTTTTGGCTACTGAATATTCAACCCTGCCATCCTTATCCCTTTCCTTTTCTTCATCCTCCCTGTTCAGCAATGAAAATATATCTATGTATTCCCCACTTGCAATCTGTTGTTTCAGTTTTTCACTTAAATGAAAACCTAGTGGTAATTCTAACGTAACTGCACCACTGTACTTAACCAGTTCTGAGTCTCCCTTCCCCCCTTCCAGCACAGTCTGACCCTTGTTTCCTTGATGCATTACTGTATCACCATCCTGTTTACCTTTGAGCTGAGCTAATAAAGCTCCCATCTGGTCTAAAAGTGCATTGTTAGTTTGGGTACACCCAACTCCAGCCATGGAGCCCCTACTGTTGTGGCTGACTCAGAGTCCTCCGCTGTCTGCTTGTTGTCAATCCCAACCATGTCCCTCAAAGTATCGTGACTCTGTGAAATGATTTGCTTAACCTTGCAGTGTTCTCCAGGCAAAGATTCATAGTACCTTAATTCCTCATCTAATATACCTTGGCTTTGTAACCACTGCAAACACTTCTGATCCATAATAGGCATATTCTTACCTTCCCTCTTGCGCTTTTGCAGTGTTTCTTCTTATCCTTATGCTTCTGAGAATTTCCGGTATTCCTGTCCTGTCCGTCATCTTTCCCATTACTTCCGACTAACCCTTGGGATCCTGAGCTGGGTCCTGTTTGAGGGTCCGGGGGCAGGTCACCCGCAGGTTGAACATTAACTGCTTGAGGCACCTGCCCTGACCCTACTATCTGGTGAAACAGATCCTCCCACCATGATCTCCCTTTTATGCTCAACAAGGTCTGCATTTGTGTTTGCATTTGAGGATCCATCTAGTCAGTGAAAACACAAGACATACCCGTTAGATAATTAGGGTTTTTTTTTTTTTTTTTTTAATAGTTATACAAAGTAGTAAAGTGCTTTAACTAAGTTTGTGTTTCACTAACCCGACTGATTCTACTAAATCTCCTTCTTTTCAGTCTTCCTTAATGAATTTAACACCAGTAGAGAGTAACCTGATCTAACCAGCCCCTCCATGCTTACGCTACCACAGTTTAGAATTGAGTTCTATTCAGGGAAATTAATAATTACCACAATTACAAGCATGGGCTCTTGTGTACTGATGCTTCCTGTACCTCAGGCCCAAGCTCACAGGCCTAGCCATGTTGCTTCAGCAGGCCTTAGCTCACAGGCCTTGCCATGCGGTTTCCTGCAGACCTCACTGACAGGCCTTGCCATGTGGCTCCATGCAGGCCGCTGTTAACAGGCCTTGCCATGTGGCTTCTTGCTGGTCTCAGCTCACAGGCCCAGCCATGTGGCTTCCTGCAGGCCTCAGCTCACAGGCCCAGCCATGTGGCTTCCTGCAGGCCTCAGCCCACAGGCCCAGCCATGTGGCTTCCTGCAGGCCTCAGCTCACTAGGCCTCTCAGCTCTTGAGCCTAGCCATGTGGTTTCCTGCAGGCCTCAATTCACAAGCCCATCCATGTGGCTGGCTGCAGGCCTCAACTCCCTGGACCAGCCATGCGGTCTCCGTAGGCCTTAGCTGCCTTGCACTTTGACTAACACAATAAAATCTGATTAAAAAACCTATAAAAACATTCCTGATACTCTACTGAGGATTTATGTAATATGTTATTGTGCAATCTTAATTACTAGCCTGTTTGCCATCTGGTAAAAACTGCTTTCAAGCCACTTATTTGCCTCCAAGTATAGTAAACACCTAGGATTCAAACAGCAACTGTTCTTACCCTGGAGAATTCCTTTTAATCCTGCAATTAACTAACAACAAGGAAGACTTTACATTGTTCTAAAACCACCCACTGTTTTCAACTCTCATTAGAATTACACAGACAACTTTAACTATTAGCATGTTTGAATGATAATGGAATTAAGAATAGAAATACTAACATTCCACTCTGTCGCTACAGCCAAACTTAATACTAAAATTGCCCCAGCATCTCTTTCCAAAACAGCTTCAAAAACCCCCAGCAACTGATCCTACCACAGATAACTTCCTTTAAGGTTGTAATTAAATCAACAAACAAAAATGAGGGCCTTACCTTGTACCAAGATAAACCACTTATTTCAAACAATCCACTGATCAGTTGCTACAAGCTGTCCAGGTAGGGATCAAGAAGACTGATTTGGTTTGTTCCCAGCCTTTTCAATCCTTCCTCTAGCCAGCCCATCCCACCTTACCCTCCTACCTATCCTGGCCCTACCTGCCCCCCCCCCCCCCCACTGAAACCTGAGTCCGAGCTGACCTGCCTCAGACAAATTGCAGATTGCTGCGATTTGGCTTGCAATCTGTTGTTACCTGTTAACCTTAATGCAACCACTTCTTCAATCTTAGGGAGGTTAAAGAGCTATAATCCTTGTGGTTAGTACTTTCCTTATTCTGCAAATGTCACAAAGACATTGCAGAATAAGGAAAGGCACACATTACAAAGACATGCATCTGGACCATTTCTTCTCAGGCCTCCGCTGAAAATTGGCTTTGTTCCAAGTCGACATTCCTGGTAAAGAAATGTTAAGTAATGTTAAATAAAATGTCTCAGGTCAATAGTGCTAATATTTAATGAGTCCCTGAATGCTTTATTTCCATTTTCCTGGATTCTCTTTAGACTTGCCTCTGCTTGGTGGAGTGCTAGATTCTAGAGCATAATGGCTGATTATCAAGTGTGATAAAATGGGGGGGTGGGGTAAATTAGGAATTAAGACAGGAGAGGTGGAGGAGTCTCCAGTCACTGGCTGCTTTGGTGGCTCTGGTAGATTTGTAGAGCTGTTGTTCTCCCCCTAAAAATGTATTATTTATAAATAATATTAATAAAAGATATATAAAGGTCCTGTCTTTATTTAGGAAATTAACAGATTCCATAAAGCAAAGGTTTCTGATGGTCAATGAAGACTGAAAAAAGACTGGAAAAAGTACTTAGCATACACTCTTTATTCTCCACTTTCGTCTGGAACAGACTTTTTCAGAATACAAATTCCCCAACAAACAAGTCACATAGATATTGCAAAACCCAATGAACTTAATTAGAACCAATTAAAGATTTAAAGAAATATAAGACATTCTTAAAATGTGATACTTAAAACATAATAAACATAATAAAGCAACATATTCAGAAAATAAAATCATATAATACACAACTGACATAATACTAATAATACAATTTTTCAAATGTTCCTAATTTTTAATTTTCTATATTTAAAAAAAAACATTTGATATTAATTGGCTCATTTAAACCTGGTCTTTTGTCAGCTTCAAGTTTCACTTGCCAGAGGGTTTCCCTTTGTTCTAAGTAATTTTTAAAATCACCACCACTGGGATCAGAATCCACAACCTCTAATATAGAAAATAATATTTTTTTTATATTTTCCACACTCAACTGAGTGCAGTGTTACTATCCTTCCTTTTAATACTATAAAGATGTTCCCTCATGTGCTCCATTAAGGTACGGGTGGTCATCCCAACACAAAATTCCTCACATCCGCTACATAAACTGATGTAAACAACCCCTCTTGTTTTACAAGTCTGATGTCCTGGCACTCTTAAGGTATGTGAAATATGTGATAACATGACATAAGGACCTTCAAAAACATACCTACAAAAATTACACTGTCCACACTTATACATCCAAAATCTCTTACTGGAATGTGTGACATTCCAAGAAGTTGTAACAGGGCCCTTTTCCAATAATTTCTTCATGTTACAGTTATGGAGGGTGTGGAGGCTCTGAGACAGTTTTTGTCTGACAACACAACTTTAACCAATTCTAGGGTTAATATTTTGTGTAGTTTGATTGAAATAATTTTACAACACAATGTTTTCATGTTTAACGTGATTTATTATAAACAATGTAAATGTGTTGCACTGGTTCTCCAGCTGCACCAGCCTGTGCAAATATTGTGATGGCATCTTGGGAAACCACTACCCTTAGAGAATTAAGACAGAAGTATAAAATACATTTTTATGTCAGATTTGCTGATGACCTTTTTTGATTATAGAGGGGGAATCATAAGGTAGTAGGACAGTTTGTGAAAGACATTAATAATCAATTTAAGCTTTGCAGTTTGTTCAAGGTGAGTGTGGTAGTAGGATTCATTTTCTCAATGTTTCATTGATACAGAATCAGGAAACAGAATTATTTGACCGCAGGATCCATAGAAAAGAAACATTTACTAATGGATATCTACATAATCAGAGTAACCACCCATACTTTATAAGAAAGAACATCCCTAAGGGACAATACATACATGCTAGTCATATGACAACTAAGAATTTGGATCTGACAGATGAGTTTAGCATAATAACTAGTATGTTTTTGAAAAGGGGTTATGAGAGAGAACATCTTAGTGTACTTAGTTGTGAAATTTTAAATAAAAGGGATTAGTTATATTCTCCTATACTTAGGGTACCCCTTGTCACTAACAGAACAAGGACTACTCAGACTAGTAGGATGCAAGGTGTTTTTAGTAGTCTGGACATGTCAGTGGACTGTCCTATTATTAGGAACCTAATACAAAGGAATTGGAAATTTTTGGAAGAAAATGGAGATTTAATTAAAGTGTTAGGGGCTAAACCCAGCTTTGTTTATAGAAATAACTGTAACATGAAGAACTTATTGGAAAAAGGCCCTGTTTCAACTTCTCAGAATGTCACACAGTCTAGTAAGAGATCTGGGATGTTTAAGTGTGGACAGTGTCATTTTTGTAGGTATGTTTTTGAAGGTTCTTATGTCATGTTATCACATATTTCACACACATTAAGAGTGCCAGGACATCAGTCTTGTAAAACAAGAGGGTTGTTTACATCAGTTTATGTAGCGGGTGTGAGACATTTTATTTTGGGATGACCACATGTACCTTAATGGTGCGCACGGAGGAACATCTTTATAGTATTAAAAGGAAGGATAGTAACAATGCACTATTTAAACACTCAACTGAGTGTGAAAAATATAAAAAAATGTATTTTCTATATTAGAGGTTGTGGATTCTGATCCCAGGGGTGGTGATTTTAAAAATTACTTAGAACAAAGGGAAACCCTCTGGCAAGTGAAACTTGAAGCTGACAAAAGACCGGGATTAAATGAGGCAATTAATATAATTTTTTTTTAAAATACAGAAAATTAAAAGTTAAGCAAATTTGAAAAATTGTTTTATTCGTATTACATCTGTTGTGTATTATGTGATTTTATTTTCTGAATATGTTGCTTTATTATGTTTTAAGTATCACATCTTAAGAATGCCGTATATTTCTTTAAATCATTAATTTATTCTAATTAAGTTCATTGGGTTTTGCTACATCTATGTGACTTGTTTGTTGGGCAATTTGTATTCTGAAGAAGTCTGTTCCAGACAAAAGCAGAGAATAAAGAGTATATGCTAAGTACTTTTTCCAATCTTTTTTCAGCCTTCATTGACCATTGGGAACCTTTGCTGTTTGGAGTTACTATTGTTGAGTCATAGTTTCACGTATCTTTATTTGTTGATGGTTTTGGTATGTGTTATTCTATGGCTGATGTGGTAACTGATCAAACAATGGACATGACCTTGCTTTCTACTCCTTCAGCTGGTGAGAGTGGCTTATTGAGAATTTTACTTGCATTTACGTCCGATATCCAAAGGACTTTAAAAACCCTTGTAACCAAGCAAGGGGAATCTGGTGAGACTGAACCCAGCTCTGATGATAAACAAGTAACTGTAGTGGACCTAAATATCAGGGAACCACTGAGTGACACCAGAATTTCTAAAGCAACTGATATTAGACCACTGCAATATAGTAACATCCGTTCAATTTTGGACAATAGGTACAATCTGTTTCTCAGAGCGGATTATAAAACCACTAGAGTTAAGACTGAGGAATATAACAACAAATGTTGTCATTTGAGTAAAATATTAAAAAATATACTGGTCTCTTGACCTAGAAAACCAGTATTTTGAGAGGTGTATTGAGCTCAAGATTGTGCCTAAGGGGCTAAGATTTTTTTAAGTGTCCTAGTGGAATAATGTCCTCTGGTCCTTTTTTTGGTGAAGTGACTCAATTTTTTAACAATGCTGGGTTGCAATTTTTGAAACTCTTGATTGAGAACAATTACAAGAAGTTAATGGCCCTAAAGCAGGAGATTTTATGGGCAGATGAGGAAGTGAGTCTTTTAGCAGTTGACTTTGAATCAGAGGGGGCTTATGAGCAGGTGCTAAAAGATGTGGAATTACATGAAAATTAGGTCATTGTTCGCAAACATAACAAGTTTTTAAGGGATGTTGCTGCTTATGAGAATTGGACCGCTTTTGAAGCTTTTGACCCTAGTTATCAAAAAAAGAATGGTAAAGTTTCTGGCACCTTTACTAACAACAATAACAATGATAACATTCAAAATAATCGGAAGACCACCTTAAACAATGCACGATGGTGTGTGCTGTCTTTTACTATGAACAACCAATCAAAGCCTTCATTTTTAATGACGGTGTTCTTCAGATCAGAAAGAGCTGAAGATGCTTCTGAAGTGGAGAGTGACAGAGCTGTTGAGGAACTACCAGTTAACAAAGAAACTGTGGGTAATCCAACTAGTTTGACAGGAACCGGCCAGGGTGCGCGTCCAAAGTTTTTTTTTTTTATCAAAAAAAGAGAACAAGGTAGCCAGATCGAGATCAGTGAGGACAAGAGGGCAGACCTTGTCAGAGTTATCAATGGATGAACAGAAAGGGATGATTTGGATGACACTTTAACGTTATTAACCTGTCAGGCGTTCTTTTCAGCAACGAGCAAGTACAGGTTTTAAAGTATGGTTTTAATATACCATCTAAAAGAGTTGATTATAGCAAAACAGTAGTGGACTTTAAGCAGTATACCCGTAAATTAAACTTGGAATACTTATTTAAACATGTCAGATAGGACACTAGTTGTTTTGTGAAACCTTCATGCTTCACCCCGAACTTGCATCAAACTATCAAAGTTTTTGAAGAGATGTGTTTACAAGAACCTAAAAGGGTACCTAGATAATAAAAATGGAAACAGAAAATGGTATGACAATTTAACCAGTGGTAAACGTGTGGCTCTAATGGAACTCTGGAGGAGAAATGATCTAAGGTTTATGAAAAGTGACAAGGGGGAAATATAGTGGTATGAGTAATGAACACTACAATAATGGAATGTTGAAATTACTTAATAATGTTGATGAGTATGTTAAAGTGAATGTGAGGGACATTTTAGAAATTATCAGTACATTCACTCATTTTTGTATGATGCCTTAATGAGTCAGGTTATGGATTTGAAAATGTACAACTTTTGTTTGATTGAAAACCCCAAGGTAGGGGTACTTTTTGGTATCCCAAAGGTTCATAAGAATCTGATGGAACCTCCATTTAGACCAATAGTGTCTTCCCCTCATTCAATAACTGAGGGAATTGCTTTGGTAAAGGATTCTTATTTAAATCCTTTGGTGCAGGAATTTGCTTCTTATCTGAAAGATTCCTGGGATTTTTTAGACAAAGTGAGACAGTTTTTTTTGGGCTTTGACTTTGATAGCAACAGACATTGCAATTTTACTGTTGACGTAGTATTCACTATTATTCTCCATTTGGAAGGTGTGGAGGCTGTGAGACAGTTTTTGTTTGACAACACAACTTTAACCCATTCTAGGGTTAATATTTTTATGTAGTTTGATTTAAATAATATTACAACACAATTTTTTCATGTTTAACGTGGTTTATTATAAACAATGTGAAGGTGTTGCGATGGGTTCTCCAGCTGCACCGGCCTATGCAAATATTGTGATGGTGTCTTGGGAAACCACTACCCTTACAGAATTAAAACAGAAGTATAAAATACATTTTTATGTCAGATTTGTTGATGACCTTTTTTTGATTATAGAGGGGGATCATAAGATAGTAGGACAATTTGTGAAAGACATTAATAATCAATCTAAGTTTTTGCAGTTTGTTCAAGGTGTGTGGTAGTAGGATTAATTTTCTCGATGTTTCCTTGATATGGAATCAGGAAACAGAATTACTTGACAGCAGGATCCATAGCAAAGAAACCTTTACTAATGGATATCTACATAATAAGAGTAACCACCCATACTTTATAAGAAAGAACATCCCTAAGGGACAATACATACGCGCTAGTCATATGACAACTAAGAATTCGGATCTGACAGATGAGTTTAGCATAATAACTAGTATGTTTTTGAAAAGGGGTAATGAGAGAGAACATCTTAGTGTACTTAGTTGTGAAATTTTAAATAAAATAGATTTGTTATATCCACCTATACTTAGGGTACCCCTTGTCACTAACAGAACAAGGACTACTCAGACTAGTAGGATGCAAGGTGTTTATAGTAGTCTGGACATGTCAGTGGACTGTCCTATTACTAGGAACATTATACAAAGGAATTGGAAAATTTTGGAAGAAAATGGAGATTTGATTAAAGTGTTAGGGGCTAAACCCAGCTTTGTTTATAGAACTAACTGTAACATGAAGAACGTATTGGAAAAAGGCCCTGTTACAACTTATCGGAATGTCACACATTCCAGTAAGAGATTTGGGATGTTTAAGTTTGGACAGTGTAATTTTTGTAGGTATGTTTTTGAAGGTCCTTATGTCATGTTATCACATATTTCACACACCTTAAGAGTGCCAGGACTTCAGACTTGTAAAACAGGAGGGGTTGTTTACATCAGTTTATGTAGTGGGTGTGAGGCATTTTATGTTGGGTTGACCAGCCGTACCTTAATGGAGTGCATGAGGGAACATCTTTATAGTATTAAAAGTAAGGATAGTAACAATACACTATTTAAACAGTCAGTTGAGTGTGGAAAATATAAAAAAAATGTATTTTCTGTATTAGAGGTTGTGGATTCTGATCCCAGGAGTGGTGATTTTAAAAATTACTTAGAACAGAAGGAAACCCTCTGGCAAGTGAAACTTGAAGCTGACAAAAGACCGGGTTTAAATGAAGCAATTAATATCAAATGTTTTTTTAAAATACAGAAAATTAAAAGTTAGGAAATTTTGAAAAATTGTATTATTAGTATTACAGTTGTGTATTATGTGATTTTATTTTCTGAATATGTTGCTTTATTATGTTTATTATGTTTTAAGTATCACATTTTAAGAATGTCTTATATTTCTTTAAATCTTTAATTGGTTCTAAGTTCATTGGGTTTTGCTATATCTATGTGACTTGTTTGTTGGGTAATTTGTATTCTGAAGAAGTCTGTCCCAGACAAAAGTGGAGAAGAAGGAGTGTACGCTAAGTACTTTTTCCAGTCTTTTTTCAGCCTTCATTGACCATCGGGAACCTTTGCTTTTTAGAGTTAGAATTGTTGAGTCTTGGTTTCACATATTTTTATTTGTAGGAAATTAAGGGAGTTGGATAAGGGAGGAAGGGTAATATACTATGTTGGAAGTCACACGTTTGCTGATGCAGTGTTGTTTTCTCTTTCTTGCTGGATGATGCAAGTGGGGGACTTAGTGAGGAAGTGGCAAGAGTTGGTATCACAAGCAGATGATTTATTTAATGAGTGTGGGAGCAGGTGCAAGGGCAAGCACCAAAGGAGGCTGCCCACCTGGATCCAGCTGGACGTGGTCAAAAGAGATGAGGTTCAGGGAACAGACAGTCAGAGACCTCTGAGTTGACTGTTAAATGATCCAGGAGATCTCAAAGTGTTGTGACTAGGATGCATTCAGAAGAGATGCAGAAGCAAATGGAGGCTGCAGAGGAGTGTGATGGAATTGCACTCAACACCTCAGAAACAACGAACAGGTACAGATCTTAGTATGCTTTCTGCTCAAGACTACTTGGGCAATACTATGTCAGATGCTGACTTATGCTTGTGTGTGACTTGAGTTTGGCAGATAGGTGCAGATTACACAGCTTGCTTGGGGCTGAAAGCACTGACCTTAGGTGAAAGGTCTGAGTCACTACAAAGGGGCTTAGGGATGATAAGGGTTGGTTGGAGTCAGGAGAGAATAGGGATTTTCCCCTTTTGCCAGATGTCAGGGCATAAGGTGACGTGAGTGAGTTAGAAGAAGCCAGTTTGGACATGGGTCTACATTCTGTTCAAACAAGTGGGGCAGGGGTAAAGCAGTCTTTATCACATCACATATCCTAATAGTGGTAAAGGAGAAGATTTGGTAAAGAGATTTTGATGAGGTTTTTGCTCTTGTAGATATTGAGGGTGTTCAAAGGGAGGTGGAGGCAGAGTTACTAGGGGTAAGAATCTCACTGCAGTCTTAGTTGCACTGGAGAAGAAAGGACTTGGGATAATTGGATCTGCTTGTTTATTTTATGGCTGTTGGAAAAGTGCTCCAGCAGATATTACTGCTTTTGTCTTATTTTTTAATGATTAGGGAGGCACAGAAGCTTGGAATGGGGAGTTAATGCTTGGCTATGGTACAATCAATGTTTTCATAAGCTCAAGGCAGTGGATAAGTCCTTGTTATGGGAAAATGGTCATCCTGACACTTGGATGGGGAACATGCTGGACAATTTGAGTGATGTGGTCAGGGAGCAATTAAAGAGAATGTGGAGCAAACTGGAGGCGTGATAGTTGTTAAATGTGGGAAAGTGTTCATAACCCACATGTAGATTCCCAAGAGTGTGTTCTCACTGTTTAGTTTTTGCCATCAAATGTCAGAAGAATGATGGGTTGGGGGGTGAAAGGGGATGGTACAGGGCCTGGAGATGGTGTGGAGACTGAGGTTAGAGTAAATGGGGACAAAGGAGTTTTAAAGGGGGTGATTCTTTCAATTTGGAACTGGTTGGGGGGGGTAGTGCATTTGCCTATTAACGCGAGTTGGTTAGAGGGTCTCCTTCAGGGTTACCCTAATAAGGAAGGTGGCCCAGGAGCAGGTGGATGGGATTCATGGTAGTTTTGCAGTAAAATCTAAGGTGGGTGGTTCAGTTCATACCTGTCAGAATTTGAAGTCAATTTTAGGGAAGGAAAAAGTAGTGCAGAAATTGTTGGTCAAGGAGTTGTCTGCAGGTAGGTCATTAGGACCCTCTGAAGTTTCCCCATTTTGTAAATATCTAGTTTCTCTGCTTAGCTTGGTACCTAAGAAAGTTACTACATCATTTGTCTTTTCCAAAAGGTGATTCAGTCAACTCCATACTGACTGGTCAGATTCTAAGGTTCATTATTCTTCTTCGAATGAGGCAGTAAGGTCAGGTCATTTAAGGATCCCTGGTTAGCAAACTTGGATATTGAGTTAGCATTTAGGTTATTGCCAGTAAGAAAGCAGGATTGGCCAGTTTGGGGCATGCATCTTAATGGTAATTTTTTACCTTGATAAGGATATGCTTATGGGCTGTGCAGTTATGTGTGCCATTCTTGAAAATGTCAGCACAGAGTTGCACGAGATGTGGCAGCAAAGGGCAGCTGGCAAGGGGCAGTGTATTATTTAGATGATTTTTGCTGATCTTGAAGAGCAGGAATCAGTGGTTAGGAGAACTAGGCTGTTTGAGCAAATCTGTGCAGAGTTTTGGGTAGTGTTAACTAAGGACGCAATAGATAGAGGACCAGCTAAGATGGTAACCTTTTGATGTATGGAGTTTGATGCAAACCTGGAGATGTTTAAACTACTATATGACAAGGTGAATACAGTTTGAGGTAAGGTGTATTCCATCGTGGGAAAGGAAATTATGAGGGTTAAGCACGTAGTGCAGTGGGGCTGGGTCGTACATTTACCAGGGCCATGGCCAGTATGTTGCAGGGAGCAAAGCAAAAGCATCCTTGGATAAGGATCAGCAGGTAGATTAAGGAAGACATGTCTATTTGGCTTAAGTTTCTCCAGCACTTTAATGGAGCATCATTCTGTCAAGATGACTGGATAACTTCACTGGACATTTACAATTTTATGGATGCAGCAGTGGGCTGGGTATGGGAGCTTATTTTAGAGGCAAGTGGTTTGCTGAACATGGCTAGAGGGGTAGACTGATGAGTGTCAAAAGCATATCATGTTCTAGGAACTGATGCCACATCCCTCATCATTGACAATGTGGTGAGAGGACCTTCAAAACAAGAAGGTGATATTTCATTTGGATAACTTAGCAGTTGTACAAGTTTTGGCTAAGGAGACAGCAAAATCTAGACAAGTGCAAGGGTTACTCAGGGAGATTGTCTTGCTTTATTTAGACATTAAGCTTTCATTTTCAGCTCTGCATATTCCTGGCCATTGTAGTGTTTTAGATGATAGTCTGTCCCACTTTCAGTTCTGCAGGTATCAGCAGCTGGCACCCAGAGCTCAGGTTAGCTACACTATTCTGCCTGGGAGGGTGTGGGAGACTGGTTATGTGTGGCAAATTGGCTGGTTTGGAACCCTGGTCTGAAGCTGCTAGGAAGGCAGATGGTAAGACTTTGCTGGTTGTTAAGCAGTTTGCTACTAGTCTGGCTCATAAATATGAAGAACTGGTCAGTTGATTTAATATTGAAATTTTGACTGGAGAGTTGGAGGGTTGGTGATGCAGTCAGGATGGCTAGGGTGCACCTTGCAGCACTGAGTACTCTGACAAAATTGTCAGATTTGTGGCCTGTTACTAAGGATGGAAGGATATTGATGTTGTTGAAGGTTTGGGAAAAGATGTGTCCAAAGAAAAGGAATAGAATGTTACCGTTATGCAAGCATATGTTGCCGACTTTTTTGGTTGGATTGCACAAGGTGACTTCTTCTCATTTTGCCTATGTTCTGTGGGCTACTTTGGCAGTTTTCATGTATGTTAGGGCATTCTTGGTTAGAGAGTTGTTCGGTTATTTACAATGGAATGACCTCAAGATTACTTTAGTGGGGAGGGGTATTGACCTGGCTAAGATAATCAAAAACTGAAAACTCACCAGGAGGATGAAGGTAAGCAGGTGGTGTTGCCAATGAGTAGAATGCATTTGCTATACTTGGCGGCATGGGCTACAGAGTGGAGACCGGCATATGGTAAGTGGTTGGAGGATTTCGTTTTTCAGAATTTGAAGGAGAAAAAATGGATGCTGGGAAGTTTGTGTCATGGGGGATGATGCCATTGATATCACAAGGAGTGTCAGCAGATAACTATGCTACCTCATTCTTACAGAATAGGAAGGGTGTCTGAGATGGCCGAGGAAGGTACAGTATATCTGTGGAGGTGATTAAAAGTGACAATAGTAATATATGTAAGAGAAGGTTGCTTACTTGTTTTTTAATGGACTTGTCAGGTGCTGTTGTTATTGTTGTTGTACAGAAGTTCCCAGGAGCTAAAGTTGTTTGGTTGATCATAATTCCTAGGTTGGCATGGAGGGGTGCTGATAAGTTTAAAGCGATGGAAGTGACTAGGAGGTTTTTTAACCATAGGGTGGTTAGGTCAAGTAGTACTTTAGGCTTTCTTGTAATGGAATATTGAAATTTTGTGAATAGGAATCCAGCCTGGTTCTGTGGTGATGTACATCTTAGCAATGACAGGTTAGACATGTTCAATGGGTGGTGGTCATTGTTTGTGCAGGATTTGTTTGGTAGATAGTGTTAGGTTGGGGGTGCAACAGGCTGTGAAGCAGTCTGGTGGGAGGAGGAAGGGCACTAGTATTTGTTCAGTGGGTAGCACCTTTTTGCTTCCCCACTCCTTTTATGTTTCAGATCGCACTCCTGTTGGTTCAGGTGAGTGGTATTATGCTGCCTGGTGGAGTTAAGATGCGTTAATGAACAGCGGGAGGCAGCTACTTACTAAGTTTGTTGTGAGCTGTCTAACGTGCTACCTGGTCTCTCTAAAGATGTGTGGTTAAACTTATTATTAGAGTGTTTAAGAGGAAGGGTTGCAGTCTATCCTGCTGCCCAGTTGTATTATGTTGTGGTAATATCTGATGTGTATTACTTGCTTTTAATAAAGATGGTTGATATTAAAGTGTTTGACATTTTGTAGTAAAGCTGGTTGCAAAGTCATGAGAGTTGTCAAATATTTCTTGGTGGGGACATTGTAGTGACAAATGGAGTTTGATTGACAGACTAATTTGTAGCTGGACTGCATCTAAGTATCTAAGGCTGGGAGGTTGGTGGGAAGGAGGAGCTTATTGAGGACACAAGGGAGGCAGAGTAGGGAAGGAAGGATATATAAGGGCAAATTAAGGTGAGAAGAGTTCTATTTAGCATTACATATTGACTTGCCGGCCCTCCCTTCACTTAACGTTTGGTATAATGTTGGCAGAAAAGGGGCCCTAGTAGTTTTTCAGTGGTTAGGATCTCCTCTTCCCCACCTCTTTTGTGTTTCAGCTGGCACACTCATTAGCTCAGGTGAGTGGTATTACACTACCTGGTGGTGTTAAGTTGCATTAGTGAGGAGTGGGACACGGCTATATATTTGTCATGAGCAGCATAGCATGCAGTCTTGTCTCTGTAAAGATGTGTGATTGAAGTTATTATTAAAGTGTTTAAGAGGAAGGTGAGCAGTCTATCATGCTGCCCAGTTGTATTATATTATTTTAGTATCTGATGCGTGTTACTTGGTGTTAATAAAGACAGCTGATATTGAAGTACTTTGACATTTTATAACAGAGCTGGTCACAAGGTTATGAGAGTTGTTAAGTGTTTATTGATGGCAGTAGGGATAGCCAAGCGACAAATGGTCACCTGTAATTCTGTTTTTGGTTTTATTATTTATTCAGTTTGAACATCATTTGTACTTCTTTCTGAGACACAGATATTACTCTGCATACATCCATTTCCTCTATCATACTTTTAAGCTGTATGTTAATTCACTCGTTTTGCATAAATAATCAGCCTTCTCTAGCATTAAATCCGATTTTGTTAATAGTGTGCCACTTAATTAATCATTTCTGATTCTTTATGCAATTTTCCTTCTGAGTGAATCAGCTAAGTTACCACATTCACAGTCTTTGGTCTGTTGTTTATAGTTAGTGACAGAAGCTTTCATTGTCCCAAGATCTGTTTAATTTCTTGTGAAAAACAAACAGATTAATTTTACATAATTCTTTTTTGTTTTGCAGTACACCGGGGATTTACTTTCTGAAAATGCAACTGTGTCATTTCTACCTTTATAAACATGAAAATGTTAAAACCATGATTGCTTCCCTGCCTATTACATAAAGGATTATGGCATTTTTTATCTTTTAGATTTATCCCAAAATATACTTTCATTGAGCCACATTTCAAAACACTGAAACCACAATTTCTCAGATTCCTGAGAGGTTCCATTGCAGTTTCAGAAGAGTTGGCTGGGATCATCATCTCAAGTCAAAACTGAAAAAAAAATAGTGACATACACTGATGGATCAGTGGAGATCAAAATAAATAGCTAAATAAATAAATACATATATACACATATTTTTTGTTTCCCTCAGCTGACCATTAGTGGAACCCACTGCATTTCCTCAATCACCAGGTCTTTCGACTTCTCTTGGCTTTCCCTAGACTTGCACTGATACTGATAGGGGTTGAGACAAGTGAGAAAATCACATTATCTCAGGTCTGTTTCACTGTGTTTCATGTTTTTTTTTCTCTATGGCCTAATGTTTCCATTCTGTGCTCACTCACCTCACCTGTTGAAGTTTGAAGGGTAGGCATGCAATGATGATGGGCTGGTGTGTCATCCCACCTCTTCACTGATTCAGCCAATGTCTCCCACCCCTCCTTGCTAAGGACAGTGCCCCTCCCCCATATCCCTGGCTTCCAGTAGGGATCAAGCATGAGAAGCATTCAGTTGCATACCCTCCCCTGAAGGATGGGCAAACATACATTCTGCCCTGCCAACACCTCAGATGTCCAAGCCACTAATCAAAGCTGGGCCACCTAGACCACATTCACCATATTCATACCTCTCAACTGTCCAGAATTCAAAGGATGTCTAGATTTTTGCTTTACATTTTTTTGTCTGTTCCTGATACAAACTTGTGGCTTTTTAACAAATCATTGAGGACTGACGTCAGGGCGGCCATGGTGGTGCTGCGGTTAGCATTTCTCCTGCATTCTTGTTCTAAGAGGTTGAGAGGTATGATGCCATGACTCTAGCAACAATTTAAAATTGTGATACCAAATTTATAGAATAAATGTGTAGAAATTACCTATTTAAACTTTAAATATTCCGATCTTTCTTTCTTTCTATTTACCTGTCTATCTGTCTTGCACAAAATGTGATAAAATAAATCCCAAAGCTACCAAGAAAGATCTACAAATTAAAAAAAAAATAATAATAATAAGTGTTTTATTCAGGGGGGCAAGCCCCTCTGCACCTCCCATGGGGGGAAGCCGTACACACATACACACACACACACACACACACACACACACACACACACACACACACACACACACACACACAGTGAATTTAAATATTCCATTTCCACAGCTGCAGAATCTTAAGAAGGGACAGCTCTCCTTACTGAAACAAATTACTACCAGAACTGAACAATTGCATTTGCAATGACCTGCTTAACAAAAACAAGATCTATCTACACCAGCACACATCCTGTAATCAGCACCGACTGAACGATATTCTAATTACATACACATATTTGATAGTAATACATTTTCAGTCAAAGTATTCTGCAATTGATAATAAAGGCTGTAAAGTCATCAATAACTTAACCATTCAGTATTTTGCAGTGCAGAGCTGCAAGCACACACAGAAACATATAGACAGATACTGTAGATAGAGAGACAGGATTGTCTCATGAAATATTAAAGGCTCAAAAGAAAAAAATTAAAAAAGAGTGATCGTTTTAGAGTGAAGCTAAAATGATTGAAAACTGGACTAACTAAAACTAATGTTTTTGCAGGGGGGCAAGTCCCCATGGAACTCACACTCACTGCTAATTATATATACCAACTTTGAGATCAGACAACAGCAGGGTAAGGGGAAATGTCCTTACCCCCTGCAATGTGATCTCATAAAAAAACTGCTGGCATAGCCACCTTTAAAAAGAACATTTGTTCATATCTGCATTCATTTTTTACATCATTAAAAAGCATTTGTTCATATGAGTATTCACTCTTGTAGATTGTAACCATATATATATATATGTATATGGTTGTAACTCAAATCTATCTTCATTAGCACTCTTCAAGAAAAATCTTGATGAGTGGATGGGAAATAGGAAATACTCCCTGGGATCACTTCTGTGTCTCTGCTCAACAGTGGCACAGGAAAATAACTTTCTTGAGTGGCGTAAGCCAGGGAACCTTGTTGGCTAGGCTTACGTAGGCCCTTGGGCTGATAGCCTAGTACCTACCTATGAATCTATGAACTTAAAAGACTGACTAATCATTTGGTTGAAATGTTTTTGTGGGTGTAAAATGAAAGAATGCATGAATGAGTGAATTTTCATTTGTGTGAATCAAATATGGTTTAATTTATTTTTATATTGAGTAGGTAAGTAGGGGTGTTTGGGAAAATTAACCCTTAAATAGAAAATGGTGATTACTGAAGATGTGCAAGACTGTTATAGCAGTTGGTGTGTATGTGCATGTGTTTATGGGTTGGGGTTAGAGTAAAGGTTAGGTATGGGTATTGGTTCAGTGTTGTGCATTTTTGTGCTGTGTGTCCTCTGCGTCCTTTTGTCTTCTGTAGTGGTACTGTTAGGAAAAGGGTTTTTAGTAATGTAATGTATAGGGTTAGGGTCAGAGGTACATTTAAGGTTAACACACATGAGCAATGTGGGCAAGGTGGTTTCTGTCTGAGCTGTTAAGTTATGCAGGAATTACAACTGATTAAAGTAAATAAAGTCTAAGGGTCTGCCCAGTTTATTTGTCTTTTGGGATATTCTAACTGATATGAAGTAAATCAATGTAATGAAAACTATTTTAGCAGATTTTGCATCTCATAAACTTAATTTTGATTCCATGTTCATTTTACAGATCAGGTTTTAAGCAATCATTTTTAACTTCTCTAGTCAGAGATAACCGAGATAAACCCAACTTACACAGGACTAAACAAAGCTAATCCAGGTCTAGTGTGCCAAAGCGGCTACACCAGAAATTACAGCTCACTGTCAGCTGTGCTGACAGAGACAAGCTTCTGTAAAAAAAAAACATGTCCTTAATGAGAATGTCTCCAGAACTCTTTGTTAAGCTATAGGTCAGACTTCTTATCAGGGTAACTTTCTTAACTTTTTCACCAAGGATAACATTGTACCTCTGCGACTGCTGCACTTCCCCTTGTCATTGCTCTGTATATCTAGAGGTTCCAACCTACTGGACCCCATACTCACAAATATGGGAGAACATTGCACTCCCAATGTCACATCTCCCTGGTAAAGGTCCTACCATAAAGGTGTCTCTTTAAAAATCAAAATCAAGTTGGTAACCCCAGTAAACCCTGTAACAACTAAGAAGTATTCCAAGGAGAATACCTTTTATTAAGTGATAGTTTGTCAAAATTCATTGCCTCTCTGAACCCAAATAACACAGCAGCCCATGAAACCCTGTACAACCATGCCAATGGCTATAAAGAGGCTGCTGTACCAACAGAATAAGCCCCAAACTAACTCCAAAAACAAAATGCCTTGGTGGTATTTAGAAATTAAACAGGCTATAGAGCAAAAGGAAAAAAATCATGGCTAAAATCAGGAAGTATAACATCCATAAAGATAAGAACAATCAGCAAATTAACCAGGCAAGGGAGAGGACTAATTAAGTTCAATAAAGCCAATTTTGATGTCAAGATAGCCTCCTAGATGAAAGACAACCATGTTTTCTTCAGCTATGTAAGAAACCTGAAAGGCAGCACAAAGCAGTGTGCCATACTGGTGGTTAATGGTGCTACATTCACTGAGCCAGGACATATAGTGAATCTGCTGGCTGACAAAATCAGTTCCAACTTTACTCCCCCCAGCCCCCCCCCCCAAGAAATACCTTCACACATAACCCCTCCAACTATAAATAGAGAACATGTTCTGGCTGAGCTTGCCAAGGCTAAGAACATAGTCTCAATGTAGCCCAGTAATATCCCCCACCCCCTAACCCTAAAGTCTCTGGTTGATTCCTAACCCTAAAACTCTACTCCAGATCTCTCCTTTCTCCCTCTCAAACATGAACTCTTGAATAACACCTTAACCCTAATCTCTCCTCCCACTCCCTAGACATAAACTTCCATCCCTTTAAACCTAAATACTGCTTTCAGTCTCTATCCTAAATCCTCATCTACACTCCCACCTCTTCCCACTCCCTCCCCAATGCTTGACCTTAGCTACTATATACAGATGAGATGCGTCACCCCCACTCTTTCCACACAGCTGCCTCGCTTTGCCCAAATATGTAGTCGAGTCTGAATGTGAGTGGCCTGTTGTGTGGGCTACAAGGCACAGGGGAGATGCTGAACTGTAGAACATCCATCCAATTTTCAAGGCTTCTCCATGAACATTGGAGTCTATAACCAGCAGATGGACAGGGCACCAGTCTGTCATTAAATGCACATACATACTCATTCATTCACATAGTCACTCACTGCAAGTGCAACTATGGATAATTGTGATAATGCCAGATCACATGGTGCATGTGTTTGGGAAGTGGACAGAAACTGGAGAAACTGGAAAATGCTCCCATAGATACAGGGAGAATATGCAAACTCTGCACAGAAAGCACTCCAACCTAGAATTGAAACTAAGGTCCTCCTGATGTGATACAGTAATACTGCTGTATGCACTACTGTTCTGCCTTTACTATAGCAAATGTGGAGTCTTCAATGTTTGTTTTAATCACTTGGTGAATAGATGAGAGCTAGCATTCAGGCAGCGTACGGTTTGGAATGCATTATTTTATCACTTTGATATCTACGGATTTTGTATGTGAAGAGTACCTCCAGTAAATTTAATACATGTCCTGAAGTTATTACTTAGATGGGATTTCTCTGACTAGCATATACAGGATACTTTCAAAGATGCATTCTTTTATTTCAGTCATTTGTGCTATGCCACTGTTACGCCCTAGCAGAATTTATACATGGATTTCATGTTTGGCAATGGCAGAAAGCAGTATCTGACAGCAATGTGCTTAACATGGGGATTTTTTAAAGTATTGTTACATTATTATTCAAACTACTAAATGGATAAAAAGGTCATATGGACAAACCATTCAGTAAAAACTATAAGACAGGCCCAGCCGAGTCTTCTCTGAGTATATCTCATGTAGTGGAGCCTAATGGAATATATGCAAATAACCATTTAAGGACATAACAGTGTTTCAGCTACATGGCTTCTAAATGCACATGACTTTTTCATTTTTAAGTATTTATAGTTATAGTCAGGCCAATAAAACCAGACCCTACTAGCTGCAGACCTGCCATGTCTCAGTGTTTTCCTGGCCTTGTCAGTAAAGGTTAAATGGATGTAATTCTAAAGTATAGACAAACAATCCACTTATGCTTATGTTACCCCACACTACCAGTACAGGCTAATTTCTACATTTATTGGGAGGTGAAAGGCTCTAAACAGTAGTAATACTTTTTAAAAGGTTAACAGGATGTGGAGTATGCAGCTATTTACTTGTTAACCAGGTGTAGCGTGTAGCAACACATGAAGGAATGCAGGCTTATTAGCAACAGAAGCTGCTTCCTGAATGCCACTAGACTAAACTGTTGGCTTACCTACATATCATCAAGTTACAACTCAGGAAAGCTTCAACCAGATGAAAACAGCAATTTGAACCATCCATTTGGCAAAACTTTTTTAAAGCATATGTTTTCTTGGAGAGGACCCTATACTCATATCTCCCCACTGTCAACATTTTCACAAATGTCCAGATTTTTGCTTCTTATTTTTGGGCTGCTCCTCATAAAAAATTCTGACAAATCAATGAGGACTGAAATTTCTAAATTATGACATACATTTAAGTTTCAGACTTTGTATCCTACATCTAGCCAACCTACTGGCTGGCAGATTCAGTGAAAACTTCACCCCCTGTCCCCCATCAGTAAATCAAGACATTTCCATTATCTGTCCTCCTCCCCCTATCTATAGGGAAAAGGTCATCACTGCTCTCTCAAAGGCAAAAAATATAGCCTTCATGGGACCTGAAAACATCCCAGGCTGCATCCTACATTAACTAAGGCATGAACTTGCAGCACCATTATGCACCCTATTCAACCAAAGCCTGAGTACTGGCTTTGTCCTAGCCGAGTGAAGGGCAGCTACTGTCATCCCTTTACTCAAAGGTGGAGCATCCACTGTTCCAGGAAATTATAGACCCATCAGCCTAACTAGCCTGATCTGCAAGGCCATGGAATGGATTATCATGGACCTCATTAAAAGGGACATTGGCAACCTCCAAACACTTGACCCCACACAGTTTGGCTTTGTCAAGGGGAAGTCATGCCTGTCTGTTAAATCTGGTCGACTTCTGTAAGACAGTCACCAAAGCCATGGATGAGGGGAAGATGGTGCACACCGCCTACCTTTACCTGGCCAAAAGCTTCAACACTATTTCCCACTCGGACATAATAGATAAAATCTCTCAACTAGGCATCAATCCATATGTTACTAGATGGGTAGCAAGCTGGCTCACTGATAGACCCACCTAATCAAAATAGGGAAAGCCACCTCAAGCAGTAGATCTGTAACAAGCAGTAAACCACAGAGATTGGTCTTGGGGCCTCTATTATTCGGGACATACTTCTCAGAGGTGCAGGCCAAAACCAGTGGACTATGGCTGATCAAGTTTGCAAATGACTGCAAGCTGGGCATGGTCATCAATTCCCCAAGTGATGTGGACATCCTCCAGGAGGGTCTCAACTAAACAAATGACTGGTGCCAGAAACATGGCCTCAAACTGAATGCCAAAAAATGCATGATGATCCCCTTTGGACAGAGTGACGTCCCCACATATTATTACATTAATAACAATGTCAAAAGCATTGCAATCAGTAATGAGGTATTTGGGCACCTAGGTTGATAGCAACCTGACTTTTGACCACCATGTTGCTTCTGTTGTATGGATAGCTTTCTACATGGCCCACTTCATAAGTAAGGGTGTCTTATCCAGGGACAAGGAGGTCATAATATCCCTGTATTCTTCCCTTATAAGGCCAATTATTGAGTACAATGCTCCTTTCAGCATGTACCTCGCAAAGCACATGCAGCAACTGGAGAGACCACAAAGGTTCCTCAACAGAAGGATCCATGGCCTCAACAATCTACTCTACACATATAGGCTAAAAGCCCTGTCCCTCTACTCAATTTCATACAGATTTCTCAGAGGTGACCTCTGTCTGGCATACAAAGCAATTTCAGATCTCAACTTGATGGGACTGCTGCATATCTGCAAGTCAAACTCCACTCGAGTAACCCACACGCGTGATCCCAACCTGATCTGTGACATCAATAGAACTTGTTGGCGGGACTGATTTGTTTCCCAGAGACTCCCCCATCTGTGGAATACACTCCCTCTCCACATCAAGCAGAGTATTCATTTTTTGAAGAAGTCTTTGCTATAAACTGAATTAAAGTGCTTTAACCCATTTAAATCTTCTTCTACTGGCCATTCAAGTGGTTGCCAAAGTGTGTTCTGTCTCCGTTTTTATTTTCATAACTAGAATCATGTAGCAGAGTACCTCATTATCCCTTTTCTAGCGCAACCTGGTTAACTGGATGGGAAACAGAAAATACACCCCTGGGATTCCACCCGTGTCCCTGCTGGACAGAGACTTTGGGTGCTGACTTGTCTAAACATGGGCTAAACTCTTGGCTAGGCTTATAAGGGCCTCAGGGCCAATAGCCCAGTAACTTCCTATGGTCCTACAGTACAGAAAATGCATGCAAATACAAATCCTTTTATTCTAGCAAATTTCTAAGTTTGTAAGAGCAATATTTAAAATCTGACCCTATTTTTGGCTCTTTGTAACACTATTATTTTAGGCTTTGTTTTGATTTCCTGACCTAAGATGTTGAAAGGTATGCCTATATTCCATGTGGGGCAGTACCCCCAACCATCTACCTACCAATAGCACAATGACACAAACATGGGGTAAAGGGAAAGTCTCACACAGAGTGCTAGAACTGCAGGAACTCAAAAAGAAATCAAGCTAGCAGTCATTTCCTATGGAACAACAACGATGGAGTACAAAACTGGTCAACTAATATGTTAGCCTGAATGTCATCTGCCCTTAATTCTTTTCAATAAAAAAATAATGTATCTAGTATGCTATATTAATTTACTTATTACAGCTTTTGTTGTTATGTTTGTGCTTAATCTGTAAAGGCAGCCTGAAGCCCAGTGGACCAGATTTGGCAGTTTCTGACCCGAGGCTACTCAATTTTCAAACTATGCAAATTGTAAAAGTGTATAGAGTCGAAGGTGTTTTATCAAATGAAAACATCTGCACAGCAGATCATGTTTCATTTCACTGGCAAAGAGCACCATCAGAAAAGCCTTCATAAAAAAAAAATATATATATATATATCCAAGAACTTCCCTTGGGAAAACGGAAATGCAGATTTTGTCTAACTTATTGAAAATGGATTCGCTTTCATCCATTTTGATCCAGTATCCTGTTAACAGTTTGATTGCCATGCTTTATGGCTACGTTACTATAGTCAGTGAGTGCATCATGGGAAAGCAGAGCAGGATGAGTGTGTTTTTGTGCTTTAGTGAGTGTGCATGCATATATAAGAAAATGCCTGGAAATCATCTACAGTACATACACAGGGAATGTGAAGAGCATTGTGGAACAGGAAGTGATTATGTAATATTCATGTCACATCCTCAAGTTTGACATTGATGTCTGCTTGAGTATGTGCGTGTGTGTGTCTGTGTATGTATGTACATGTGTGTATGAATGAGTATATGTGCATGTGTGTGTGTGTGTGTGTGTGTGTGTGTGTGTGTGTGTGTGTGTGTGTGTGTGTGTGTGTCTATGTGTGTGTATCTTGAACTAGGGGACTTTCTTGACAGCTACAGATGGAGGGGACAGGTGGAACATGCTATGACATAGCTAATGTAGAGCGCTGCATAATACTAGGCAGAATCTAAACTTATAGTACTAAAAACAACATCTGAATGCATTCTTTTTTCTTAGCATAAATCATTTTTCTTTGTAGTATTTCTTACAAGAAAGTGTGGATGAAAGCCTTGTTTTTCACCTTCTTTGGTAAAGGTAAGAATCTGTGTACCACTGTAATTATTATCATATTGGCACCATTTTGAATAATGACTGTATGTGCTTCTCTCACTATAGGTGTGAAGGTGTTAATAGCACAGGGTATCTGTGTTAGTTATTACATACTTTACTGATCTAAAAATACTTTGTACAACAAAAACATCATACTTTATGCAAATTTTTTTAAGATCTCGGATTCCTTCTTACGTGAGCATTTAGAAAGTATTAGCCATATATCAAGAAACAGTGTCTG
This sequence comes from Protopterus annectens, assembly GCF_019279795.1. NCBI lineage: Eukaryota > Metazoa > Chordata > Ceratodontiformes > Protopteridae > Protopterus > Protopterus annectens. Next base: position 1,145,816,096 of record NC_056727.1, read on the forward strand.
TAGTGTGATATATATATATAGGTTCATAGGTAGGTAATAGGCTATCAGTAAGCCTAGCCAACAAGGTTCCCTGGCTTACGCCACCCAAGAAAGTTATTTTCCTGTGCCACTGTTGAGCAGAAACACAGAAGTGATCCCCGGGGTGTATTTCCTATTTCCCATCCACTCATCAAGATTTTTCTTGAAGAGTGCTAATGAAGCACTTTGCTTGACATAGATGGGTAGCCTGTTCCAGAGTATGGGAAGTCTCTGGGACAGGAATCTATCCCTCCAGCATGTCCTGTTTATTGTGGTGACAAGGTTTAAGTCCCAGAGCATGTAGCTCAGAGGGATTGGGATTTCTTTAGGTGTAGCATGTCCAACAGCTCTGGGTTTGACATAGCTTTATATGTTAGGCAGAGATCACCTCGGAGTAGATATGCTACAGAGTAAAGCTGGAGTTTTTTGAGGCAGTCAGTGTAGGGCATTTGTTTGAGGCCAGTAATCCTCTTTGTGAGGTACTTCTGTGGCCTTTCCAGCTGCTGCAGATGTATTCTGAGGTACATTCCAAAAGGGGCGTTGTACTCTATAATGGGTCTAATGAGTGTCAAGTAGAGGGGTACAATTACCTCTTTTTTCCTTGATGAGAACCCTTTTATGATGAGGTGTGCCACGTAGAAGGACTTCCTGACTATGTGGCGATGTGACTATCAAAGGAGAGACTACTGTCCACCTGGGTCCCAAGGTCTCTTATCACACATTTGGTGTTAAGTAGATTGCTGCCTATGTGGTAGTTCATGGGTACAGAGATTTTACCAAAGGGGATGACACTGCACTTTTTGGCATTGAGCTTGAGGCCATGGCTCTGACACCAGACATCTGTCTCAGTGAGGCCCTTCTGTAGGATGCCCACATCATTTGGGGACTTGACTATGGCTCCTAGTTTGCAGTCATCTGTGAACTTCATTAGCCAGAGGCCTTCTGTGTTAGCCTATACTTCGGAGAAGTAGATACCAAACAGGAGATGTCCCAGGATGGAATCTGTGGTACTCCACTTGTCACTGCTTTGAGGTCAGATTTGGAGTCTGCAACTTTTACAGTGTGGGGTCTGTCAGTGAGCCAGTTGGCAACTCATCTTGTGACGTAGGGATTTATACCTAGTTTTGTGAGTTTAGCTATAATTCCAGAATGGGGGATGGTGTTGAAAGCCATGGCGAAGTCAAGATAGGCTGTGTGAACCACCTTACCCTCATCTACACCTTTGGTGACTGCCTCAAAGAAGTCGATCAGGTTCAAGAGGCATGATCTGCCTTTCACATACCCGAACTGGGTGGGATCCAGAGTTTGGAAGTTACCATGTCTTTCTTTATGAGTTCCATGATGATACGTTCCATGGCCTTGCAGACCAGGCTCATCAGGCTAATAGGTCGATAGTTCCCGGGATCAGTGGTGACGCCCCCTTTGTGGAGTGGGATAAATGTTGCTGTGCTCCATTCAGTGGGCACAAAGCCTGATGCGAGGCTATTATTGAACATGGTGCTTAAATGGGGAGCCAGTTTGTTCTGAAGTTCATGTAAAATGCAGCCTGGGATGTTGTCTGGTCCCATGGATGCTGTGTTTTTGGCTTTAGAGAGTGCAGCTTTTACCTGCTTAGTTTTGATTACAGGGACTCTGCATTCTTCCTGTATAGATATGAGCCCTTTAGGGGTGAGGGGGGATAAAGTTAGCACTGAACCTATCTGCCAGGATGTTGGCAATATCAGTTGGTTCTGTAATTTTCATGCCTTTGTGCTGTAACTCAGAGCAGATCTGGGTGTTGCCATTGAGATTCTTGACATAGCTATAGAATGCTTTGTGGTTGTCCTTAGAATTAGTGGCAATTTTGTTTTCGTAGCTAGCTTTGGAGGATCTTATAAGGGATCACAGCTTCTTACTGAGGCTGACCAGGGAGCTCCTCCACTCATGGGATTTTACTCTCTTTTGCAACAGTTTCTTCCTTCTGTTGTACAGTTTGTTTATGGCAGGGGACCACCAGATTTGCTTCCTTTTTTTGGAGGATAGCGTCTTGGTTCTGTTTGGGATAGCACGATCCATGCACTCATGTAAGTGCTTATAGAGTGCATTTGTGTAGGATTCAGCAGTTGTAACTATATTGTCCATCTGCATGGGTGTCATGAAGTTCACAACTTCTGTCTTATGAAGCATGAAGTTGGCTTTGGAGAAACTTTTTACCGTGGTTTCCTTAATGGGGGGTGGGGGTGGGATGTGGATATCAAGGGTGATTAGTTTATGGTCGGATCGGACCAACGAGGAGTTGACTTCAGGTGTGGAACACCAGTCACTCATGTTGGTAATGACTAGGTCTAGGATACTGTTGCCCCTGGTGGGGGTGTGGATAAGTTGATCCAGGGCATTGGAGTTTATGAATTCCAGAAAGCGTTGAGCTAAGGAGTTGGTACATGAGTAGTTTTCCCAGTTAATGGTGGGGTAGTTGAAGTCGCCCGTTATTAGGATGTTTGGTTGAACCCTAATATTTTCCAGTACATCAAGAGAAGAGGAGTGGGAATCCTGGGGCATGGTGGGGGATCTGTAGCAAGCTACAATTTAGATTGCATTTTGCCCAGAGTTAGTTGCACTTGGATAACCTCAGATGCATTATGCTGAGCAACTAGCCTGGAGATGTGGATATTCTTAATAAATATGGACACACCTCCGCCTTTGGTGTTTTGGTCCAGGTTACATGGCCGAAAAGTGTGGGATGAGTTTAGCCTGGTAGTGCAGGGGTGCTCTCTGGAGCCTTGAACCAGGTCTCAGTCACTGCACAGATATCGATGTTCTCCATTTTAAGGAGTGCCTCGAGTGAGTGCATTTTGAGATTTAGACTTCTAGCATTGAGTAGCATTACCCTCAGTTTTTGCTTGCCTGTTCCTGTTACGGTGGTGAATTTGTTATTTGAACCTTGCCTAAAACAGGCACTATAGGGGCAGCAAGAGCCTTAGCCAGTATCTGGAATCCCAGGGGTGACAGGTGCAGGCCATCTGTGGCAAAGCATTGTGGTCTGTCGACCATGTCATCCCAAGCAGACAGATACTGAATCCCTTTAGAATGACACCAGAAGCCTAGCCAATTGTTGAAGTCAATCATTTTGTCCTTGTACTGCGGTATAAATCGGGGCAATGGCAGAATGCTACTCAGGGCTAGGGTCATCCCTGCCTGAGTTACAAGATCGGAGAGCTCTTCCATGTCTCTTTTCATGTAGTCCAGGGAAGTACGTCTCAGGTCATTCACACCAACATATGGTACATGGACATGATTACACAAACCTTAGACCTTGATTTGTGTAGTTATGGTGATTATTTGTGTCACATGTTGTCTATGCACAACTGCATTTCAGAGTGGAAGACTGACAAATATTGACAAATAGTCACAACTGGAATTCAAGAAGCACAATAATTACTTTTGCTTTTTTATTATAAAATGCATTTACATTGTAGCATTTGCACTACAGAATCCCATGTATATATTTATAATATATATTTCAATGGAGCAAACATTTATCTGAGGCGCTGTTGTTGTTCGTACTTTATAAGTCACCAATAGGTGTCCCATTCCTAGGGGCACAGTATGGACTATGGGCTTTTGTGAAGAACCTTTCAGCAATTATGTTTTATTGTAACTCTTGTTTAAACCAGTATAAAACATGGCCTGCTGTCTGGCAGCTTGACTGCAGTTTGCACACAAAAGGAGCTCCTTTTGCTGTTTTCACACAAGTTCACATATGGCATTCAAATTGGTTGCATACTTGAAAATGTAGCACTATAAATTATATCCTTAGCAAACATTTTTAAAAGATTAGCATCACATTTGGTAATAATTTATTAGTAAATAATTTCAGACATGCTCTGCAAGATACCTTGTTGTAAACTGATTACTCAATAATACTATGGTTGGTATGAAAAATGAAATGGGCAGAATCAGACAAGACACAATAATAATAGGTAATTTTTGTATATGCTTAAACAATGATGTAATAGAAGAATTAAAAAATAAAGAATTGTAAACAGATGGCAAACAGTGAAGTGTGTCGATTATTAGTAACAAGTTGTTTGCTATACTACCCGTCTGAACAGTTTTTTTTTTTTACTGAGAACAGCCTTGCACTCTTTGTTTTGATTAATGTTAATATAAAGTCTACCACTGACACAAAGCCACTTTTTATTAAATTGGAAAGAAAGCCTACCATGTAACAAGCATTCACTGGAAAAACAAATTAATTTCCTTTGCTTTTCTCAGGGATCTATATACCTGGAAGACTAAGAACTGCGAACAATCTGCATTTGGTCAAGGTAGTCATAAATAATGAGGTTTGAAAATAATTTATAAATAAGCCTCAGGTGCATGCAATAGATATTGAAATATGTGTAAGGTGGCATTAATAGCCATAAGGTACATACTTTTAAATTACAATGTCTTGTGATACCACTGAACATGATGAAAATTGTATTGTAGCAGCATGACTGTTAGTAAATAAAGACAGGTTTGATTATTATATGAATCAACAAAATGACTCTAATAATGCAAATGGTATAAATGAAGGTGTTGGATTTTACTTATTTGCCCAGTTTGATTGTGACCTCATGCAACTGACTCAATTAATAAATATGGATGCTGTTTCTTCTGCTTTATCTGCTTTAAAAATTGTATCAGGTGATAGTTTTGATTTGCAAATGGATTTTTTGCAATTTGCCAAAGCAGTACCTCAATCAGGGGTGATCCAGAAAAGAGCAAACTTGCATAGAACTGATGCATTTATCATTGCCAGAAAGTAGGTGACTACATGTATTGGCAACCACCAAACTTATTTTAAAAAAGTTAAAAATATGGAGGCTTTAAACATAGTTACTAACATTCTTCATGTATCAAGGTATGTTTCTTCTGGCAGTGAGAGAGTGCAGTTGCCAAAAAGTTTTGATTTACTTCCCCAAATGGAAAACAGATACTGTAAATGTATTGCTGGATTTTAGTATTTTGCTTGAAATATTAATGTATAGAAACACTGGAAATATATTGGGTGTTATTTTTATCCAGTTGTTAAACTATTTTATGAAGTACATGAATGTGGCCATTAGGGTACTGATTACAGTAAGTCACTGCACTTTAATAATTTGATTTCAAAAGGAGAGGACAGCATTTAATTGCTTGTTTACTAATGAATTGATTAAAGAGGCTGATAAAGATTATTCACTCCCCGGGATTCATGAAGCCCGGCGCAAGGATGGCCATAGGCTTGCGCCGACAGTGCGGCGTGAAGATGGCGCAGTAGTGCCAAATGCATATTAATGAAGATGCGCTGCCGCCACAGCCACGTGCACAGGGAAGGAGCACGAGTGCATAGGGCTTGTCGAAGTGCCGCACGGAGGCATAGAAATGGCAGCTGTCGACGTGCAACCTAAAATGCTTGCATATAACAAGTTGCAAGATAGTATTCACATCTGTCAGTGGCCGTGGATACTGAAACGTATGCAAAGCATGCAAGAAAGTTCCTGCGAACACAAAGTGAAGAAGCAAACACAAATGCACAGTAGGGAATAACGGGTCCCTATCCCGCAAACAAATGACATGGAAGACCGTGTGGCCTTAGTCCAATGCAGTGTAGATAGCTATACCAAATGGAAGTGAAACGTATCATATGTTAGTGAGCCACCAGTAGGTACGTCCAGCCCAATGGTGAGGGTCACCAGCTGACCCATAATGTGAGGGAGGGTACACAGCTGGGCAGATGTGTCCATAACAAAATACATGATAAATGTAGATATCTAGCGACCGTATGTCCGAATCATATCCCACAAGGCATGTAATAGTCACATACAAAAGGTATGTCCGTATTTCACATACCAAATGTGATAGGAAATAGAATAAGCATGTAAAGGAAACAGAAGGAGCATATAAACAGCTACAACAATAAGGAAACATGTAGGCTGAAAGGAACAGTATTATCCGTACCGTCGACTGTGGGACGTGTTGTCCAGTACAGTCGGATATGTGTACGGAATATATCCCATCCTGGACATAGGAAAAGGTGGCATTCTACCAATGAGTAGAACAGGCTGCCAAATTCCAGAAATCAGCGGTAAAAACCAAACTTGTCAGGATGTGTCACAGTTGAATGCGTAGTACCCGGGTATACCAACCATGTAATGAAAGTTAAGTATGGGCGTGTACCTATGTGCGTGAGGTATAGCATGTGGAAAGCAAACATGGCAGGGTAGTCCACACAACCATACAGGTACTTGACACATGTAGGGTACTCAATGTGTTACTCTGGCCGTGTCATGGGCCAACAACCAAAGCAGTGATGTATGGGGTGTGAGGAATCTGTGTGTGTGGGGGGGATGTGTAATGGTACAATCCTCCAAGGCGATACTGTGTCATGTGCAGAATAGATGAACCGGAGGTGTATGAGGGAGCAGCGGGTGAAGCTGAAAGAAACACAAACACATGTATAAACAGCTGCAATACAAGCAGACAGGCCATACTGTAGAACACAATCCCACAAACATATGAATATTGAAATGTGCGAGACAAATGTATAGACATGTCACCAGCACATACCCACAGATTGGCCCTGATGGAACTGGCCATAAGAAATGCAACACACCTGGATGCATAATGGACTACCCAGCATCCCCTCCACATCACACAACCCGCTCCCGTACCTGAACGTACACCAAATCCAGCCATACTTGACCTACTGGTTTGGTGCAGACACAGCTACACATAGTGACCAGTACGCATATGTAGTAGGTAATGTCACCCTAGGCAGTTGCAGGATTGCACACTATGTATCCCTTGCATGTAAAACCCCCAGCACATTTTTGTAATGGCAAAAAGATGTTAATTATTTCTCTTGTTGTGGATCGGTCCAATTTTTGGATATCCCTCATGGGATACGTAACCTGTGTAAACATTAGAATGGAAGACACGAAGTCCAGTCCAGTAGATATCTGGACACAAGTTGGAATGTGCATTAGAGGTGCACGACAATGTCCAGCCCTAAGTGGTCATGCATAACCTACTACCCAGGATCAAACACCTGCCCGTGACGCACGTGTCCCGAAACAAATAAGCGGGAGAATATATTGCACACATTCGCATAGTGGCACATGGTATAAAGGTGATGAAGGCACTGACGTAAACAGGATACCCCCTGATCCACTGTATGAGGGACAATTAATGTGTGTGTAGGTGTGACCTGACCAACAATGGTACAATGCCAAATGTCTTGTGACCATAGGGAATAACTATGCACCATACTGCATGTAACAGTTGCCTAAAGCGGTCACGTCAGGATAGAATAAACGTAATTCATACAAGAAACAGGCAAACAACAAAAGTACCAAAGGTATAAGGCTTACAGCTAGGAAACAAATGACAGTTCTAAACCTGCAGTGACTGTGGCTATGTGTTGGCCCAAACAATCTGGTGTCCGCAGTAGGGTTGTCATCTGTCCCGCTTTGCAAGGGATAGTCCATCGTTGGACAGTTGTGTCCTGACAAAAGACATTTCAAATGGCAAATGTCCTGGGATTGTAGGACATAAGTATGTCCCATATGTTATGTAATAGTAGCAGAAAATAATTATTGCAGTATCTACAATATCTAATTGTTACAAAAAACAGAATAAACAAATAAACCGCTATGACAATAGGCTTTTATGTAGGCAAATAAGTAAAGTTCTATCCATTGTACTGACCATGGGTATGTGTCAGCTTGTAAAACCTGGTGTGTTCCAAAAATGTCCCATCTTGGCCATGTGAAAAGGTGCCAACCCTAGTCACCGGAATACAGCACAACCCGTACATATGACAATGTCAACTATACCAATGGTCAGAGCATTCACACAATAACTGGTCAGACCCTTAAAAACTCACAAAGTCAATGCCCTTTGGGGGAAAGGTGTTGAATGAGAATGACTACTCACAACAATGAAGAGTACTAGATGCATTTAACTGCAGACAATTAGTAGTATTACGAATCTGTCAACGTGTTCCAAGTTAATAGTACTAATATGGTAGAAGTGTCCGTGATTGTCTCTGAGTTGTCATAGCCTTGTCCGTGGCACTGTAGACACAAGTCCCCGAGTATCAGAGAGGTCCGTACACAGAAGTACACTGACCAACTGTCCCAGCTGTAGACTAGACTATTGCATACCTGTAGTGATTTCATAACAGATGTCCAGAATAATATTCATTGTATGTATAAATGAATGAAATAGTCAAATGGGAAGGGAAACCACCCCCCCAACCTGCATTATGTAGTGGAACCACTCCCTGCCCTAAATTATGTAGCACCAACCTAATAATGTGGTCAGAGGTGCCCAAACACCTGCGTCTGTAAACACAGGTAGAATGTGAAACTCTGGACTAACTCTGTCCATGTGCTACGTCTGATCTTTGAACACCGCCAGGGCAGTGCTAGTCACCAGTCGGCCGAGCCTAAACCCGGACCAGCACATGAAAACCCTGACAATCAAACATGCGTATTTGCGAGGACTATAAGCGTAGGGGTTATGAATATCCTTGGAGTGAGTAGACTCGCAGCACGGGTCCAGAGCAGTAGGAAACAGGGAATGTCCTAATTGTAGTACTGCGGTTTTCCCAGCAGGAGAATGGATGCCTGCTGTGTAAGGGAAGTGGTGAGGCATATGTCAGAGTAGCTATGAAGCTGTGTAAGGGAAGCGGTGAGGCATATGTCAGAGTAGCTATGAACCATGGGTATACATATAAATGAGCCAGAACACCAATAGTGTACTGGATACAGCATCCGCCCAACGTAAAGGCATTCCCGGTGCAAGTACGACTATAGTACATATTAATTGTGTAATGAATGCCTCTGTGCTGTAAAGCCAACAGTTATACATGTAAAGGTGACCGCGTTCGCATGGGTCCATTAACCGGATTCCACCAAAGTGGTACTGTCATAAGGAATAAGGCACATGTAATCCTAAAGACGTGCCTGTAAACATATGTAACTCAGAATAAGTAGATGCAAGTGGGCCTACGTGGGTGTACGCAGCTATTAGCATAGCAAATGTATGTTGTCTTCTACAGCTGTAACTTTCATATATATATATATATATATATTTATATATATATATATATATATATATATATATGTATATATATATATATATATATATATATATATATATATATATATATATATAGTTAGATAGATGTGTGTGCAGAGAAATATCCACAGACATAACAGAAATATGCAATTATATAGCTACATATCTATTTATATATACACATATATATCTATATCTATATATATATATATATATATATATATATATATATATATATATATGCATATATATATAGAGATATGTTAGGAACGCTGAAAGACGAAAGCAAACCTAAGGGTTGTGAAGGGAATCCAGAGCAAGTTAGGAATTATGAAGTGCTTGCAGCGTATGTCACATAAATCTGCACAAGTGTGGGTATAGCACTGCTCTCCATACCAGAGGCAGGGCTATACCAGTGGCCATAACATCATTGAAGTGCTACGTCAACATTGTAAACAGATGGAATGTAGGACATGTTGCGACCACCTACACTTGTAACCCGCAAATTGTTCGTAATCCATAACACCAGGAAAGGCACTTATGTGCAAATATGAATGGATGGTGAGCCTGTGAATACACGAGGAGGTACAAAATGTGTGTAGGGCCCCAACGCTCATGAGAGGGCAATGTGTAAAGGTATGTCATGGCTGTGATATCAGGTGTATAATGTCTGTTATGCGGGGAAACTCAACACGGGTGTGCAGGAGAAACCATGGATATGCGAGTATGGGCACAGGAGTGATAAGGTATGTTGCGCCGGGTGCAATGGAGCGGCCTGTGGAGGTCAGCTAGTACGTAGTTGCGATTCCCAGATAGAGCGTCGTTTGCGTGGAGACATGCGTGAATGGGCGTATCATTGTCGGACATTGTGCGTCAGGTCTGGCAGCACGGCATGTAGAACCTATACGCCACCAATGAGCAGAATGGAGTTCTGCTGTGACAACCCCAAACCGGGAAAAGCAGAAAGACACAACTACATGAAGACAACAATTTGTCGACTTACAGTCACAGTAATACAAACACACATCCTATCAACAGTAATAATATGAATGTGTACAGAAACTAACACAGTAGCAGGAATAATAGGCTGCGCATATGAGGAATAGGTCGAATGGCACTATCACAACCCAACTATCAGTGGCACCCCAGACATGAAAAACCTGCGACATCTGTCCACTGCATAACGTGCAATATACTGAGCACAAGTTCACCGGAGTGAAGTGTCGGTGTCAGAATGACTAAGGCAATAGTATGCTGTTGAAGCAGGGATAAAACCAATACGCATGTGTAAGTGTCCATGTCCGGGAAATGTATAGGTTAACGGACACACAGATGTATATATAGATAAAAACGTATATATACACATAGCTATAATAATTTACATACGCATATATATCCATACGGACACATATATATATATATATATATATATATATATATATATATATATATATATATATGTATACACACACAAGGATATACTACGGATATATATAGATAGATATATATACACAAACAACAAGTAGTGATATATACACATACACACAAAACAAACTATATGTCAGTGTAGATATACCCATTCACATAAATAGGTTAGTTCACAGCAATTAAGGGTAACATATTTACAGCCCAGGCATTTGTGACTGGGAGGTCCAATAAAGAAACGTTGTACCCCCCCACATTGCCCAGCTAGGCCGGACAGACATACAGACAGGCAATACAGATCAATACACTGCCGCTGTCCAAAACACCTGTAGGAAAGGACCAGTGGGAGAGTTCTGCAAGGTCTACACTTTAAACATGTATAATGGTGTCCCTTGCAGGACCCCAAAATGTCAGGTATGAAAGAATCTGCCGACACTAATATGAGCAGGACGTAGGTGTACATGGAACAGTAGGTTGTGCCAGTGTGATAATACATGGGTTGACAAAACGTACAACATGTGTCCCAAGATGGGGAGAGTGGGCAATGTGTAGGGGTGTGCTCATACCCCAGCTGCGCTCACAGTAAGTATTTGTCACGACTGCTGTAGAGGGGTGCCAGGTAGGTGGACCATGGGTATGCATTAATGGGCTTAAGTGTGCAGGTGCTGGTTGGCAGAGATGTAGTAGGCCCACCCAGTGGAGGTCATTAATATTCCTATGTGGGCATAACATATGCCTACACCTCCCAAACCTGAAGAGCACATCTACCGGATAGTTTGTAAACCATCGTGGAATACATAGAGACCTACACAGTGCCGTGTACCCGAGTAGCATGGACGTCCATAGTTATGTATCAGAATGTAACAAAGTCCAAAGAAACACTGCCAGAACTACTGATATTAGGTGAACAGGTGGCGGAATACAGGTAATGACAGATGACAACATGTATGAGTCATAAGCAGCATGTACCTCGACAAACGTGAATGAATACATATGTTCTGTGACTGTGAATGTGTCTGGTTAATAGAACCAATCATCTAAATGTGTCCCGCAGGGTGTTATGCATTGTTCCTGATATGGTGTTCAGTCACACCCATTCGTATGTGAGTTCTGCTACTGACGGAAAGTGCATAAGTTGCTGACCACTTCAGGTAGATGATAGCATAATAGAAGAGGTTAAACACCCGTACGCCTGCGAGGGACACACCCGCCTGGGCAGTTGTGTCTTGCAAAATGACAGTTATGGCACATGGCCTGTGCATACCTCTCAACTGTCCCTGATTTCCATGGATGTCCCTGATTTCGACCCAAATTTTAACTCTGTCCCTCTTAATCCCTCCTAAAACTAGTGACTTTTGGAGGAAAGGTGGTGAATTACACTTAATGAATAATGACAATAATTAAGAGTTACAAACTTCTTTTACTTCAGAAAATGTTTATTAATTCATATGGTCTGATTCTGTCAATGTATTAAGTTAATACCACTAATATTTTAAAGACTGTCCCTGTTTTTTCCTGACTTGTCCCTGATTCTGTTGAAATTTGTCCCCAGTTGGTTGAGAGGTATGGGCCTATGAGTTCGGGAATGGAGGCTATATAGTGTGTGTAGTGGTGTCAGACATCAATTTGTTGTATCAGTAACAGCTACATGTAATAGGAAACAGTATTATCAATTATAATACTACATGAATAACCTTAACGTATGCAAACCGTGGAGGTCGTCCATGTACTACTGGCTATGACTCAGACCTCTCAACCAATTGGGGACAAATTTCAACAGAATCACGGATAAGTCAAGAAAACACAAGGACAATCAGGGACACATTTAAAATATTAGAGCTATTAACTGGAAACATTGACAGAATCAGAGCATATGAATTAATACACATTTTCTGAAGTTAAAGAAGTTTGTAACTCTTACTTATTGTCATTATTCATTAAGTGTAATTTACCACCTTTCCTCCAAACGTCACTAGTTTTAGGAGGGATTAAGAGGGACAGAGTTAAAATATATCCAAAATCAGGGACGGCCCTGAAAATCAGGGACAGTTGAGAGGTATGCTGTGGGTATGTGTTGCCTTGAAACATGTGATAGCTCTACATATAGGGTCTATAGGGCCGCCACCAGTCTGAACGGCCAAAGTGGAACCTGGTCTGTAGAACTGTCAGATGTACCAGGGCAGAACATACTTACAGCCATGCATAGTACAGAAATATACATATTGGAGCAAATCAAAGCATAGTCTAGCAGCAGTATAGTTGCTTATGCTACTACATATGACATATCGACGTGTCAGGTATACAAGACCTGTAACAAGCAACCAATACAGACACCTACAACATGAGAGGGTCCCCTAATCAGGACAGTTGCAATGGCTAGAGTATTGTCCATACCACTCAACTGTCCCTGAATGTCAGGTACATCCCTGAGTTTGACTGAAAGTCTGTGTCCCTCTTAATCCCTCCTAAATGTAGTGGCTGTTGAAGGAAAGGTGGTGAATTACACTTACTGACTAATGACAATATGTAAGAGTTATATGCAACTGTTATGTCAGAATATGTGTATTATGTCATATGTTCTGATTCTGTCAATGTGTCAAGTTAATAGCACTACTTTTGTAAATGTGTCCCTGTTTTTCATGACCTGTCCCTGATTCTGCAGAAATGTGTCCCCGATTGGTGGAGAGTTCTGGTATTGTCACATGTGATGTGTGATGAGGGACTGTCCCATGCAAAGTGGGAAAGGTGTCACTCCTACAGTCTCCCGTCGTGCAATCTGAAAGGTGGTCAACGTGCAGTTGGCATGCGGTAGCATGACTCGGCAGACAGCTGCGTTAACAAACTCAAGTCACATGTCAGCATTGCAGAGTATCTTTTCCCATGTATCAGGCAGAAGGGAGCAGATCATATGAGGAACACGCATATAATATGATTACGTCACTGGACAGGCCACCGAGTACGTACAGTCGAACGGCTGCCGTCGTAAAATGGTTACACATACCCGATACTGTAGTCATGTAGTCCAATGTAATACGCATCACAGGGGATCACACACACCCAGTGTGAGTGACAAATGTAAGCGGAAATGTCGGAGAGCAAGCGGCTGTAAGCGTGTTTGTCTACCAGTATGCCAGTAGTGCCCTGTCAAAGAAATGTGGAGTGTAAACGTGTATAAGGTGCTGTGACCAGAGGTCAGTAGTGCTTAACACTGTGTAAACCCACGCACAACAGCTCCCACCTGCTGGACTGTGCCTTACCCGGTTTGTATCCAAAGGCGTCAGCCTGTTCGCAAACAAAGAACCGCCCTATACATGTGAAGGTAGACGTACCCTGCGCACATAGCTCATGTGAATGAACAATAGACCATGGCATATGTACAGACAATAGACCACAAACACCATGCAGTGCAGACATCCAACAGTATAGCAATGTACTGGCAGATATGTCCGGACCACTGGTGTGTGCATGCCTGGCCGTCCTGTGTTTCAGTGTGTGAGCATGCCCAGTATGACTGTTACGCATGTTGTAGACTGACAATACCGTCATGTGTGTGAGCATGCAAAGTATGGTCGACTGTATTACATGTGTCACATGTCCAGATAGTTAGTACTGTGTTGCTGACCCCTCCTTTCTACACAGACAGGTGATATGCTGTGTCTGCAGGGTAGCTAATGGTCATGTGGCATTGACAGTTGCTACATGTCTGTATAGCGTGGGGGGACATGCAACTACAGTCCTACACAGCACCGTGGGTGGTGCACATGACTCTCACATGTGTAGATGTGATGGGGGCAAAGCCAACAGTTGTACACATCTTCCACTACTGTACTGGTCTGCCGGGTACTCCATGTCAGTGTGTGGACCTACCTAAATTGTTGGTTGGAGGGATACCAGGGTACATCAGTTCCTAGCATTAATTACCAGCACAGTGGTATTGGACATCCTATTACACATCCTACATCAAACAGCCTGGCCTACTGTCATCTGTGTGTGTCATACGGGGTTGGGGTCAGTCATTGGGCATATCCATAGGCCATCGTATATCATTTGTCTGTATTGTTCCACATCTGTCCAGCTGCATGGAACGTGTATGGGCTGTACGGACACACATGATGGTCAGCCCATAATCTGCAGTGGGTAGGACACCCTGTGTACTACAGGCTACCATTGTGACCCCCATATGTGCTACAGAGGTCATGGTGCCACTATGGATGTGTACTGTCTGCTGCCCTAACATTTGGCCACCACAGTCACTTGTATGCTCACATACATACCAGAGCAATGGGTAAGTACACATTCTAATACAACCGCCACTTGTTAGGTCAGGACGGTGCTGGAGTGCTGCCTATGTCGGATGCACAGAGTGCACCTCCCATACATGGCCGAGCACAGGTACTGTCATGTTTGGCATCCATTGTACTGTGTGCAGGTCAGTGAGGGGAAATCTGTGGGTACCTACTGTGTCAGTGCATATGCCGTGTGTTGCCTCTTTGCCAAGGGCAGGTCATACTGTGCATGGGCTGTCGCCGACTGTGCCCTACACAGGTAGTTCCTTCACCAAGTCACACTGTGCCTGTACAGGCCTTGGCAGTGGTATTGGGCTGTGTGGCCCTGCCCCATGCTGTTTCTGCCACAACTGTTACTGCAGGCTAACATTGTGTAGCATAGCAAATAACATAACAACATGTATGCATGTAGCTTGTGAATACTGCAGAGCCCCTACAGATGTGCCCGGATACCAGAACTGTGAAACGAGCATCCCAAACACATGCACAGTATGGTGTGAGTGTTCAGGTGTGAGTGCATTGCTGATTGGTGTTATAAGCCACTACACCAGTGTTTACCTAGCATCACCCACTGGGAGACTGTAGGGGATGTCCACATAGGCACTGGTGTGCTACAGCTGTGTCAGATGCCATATATTGGACACATCACAGCTTCCAGGGCAGACAGCACACACATTCAATCTCATGCCCTGGCCATCGCATAGGGCCTAGCTGTTAGAGGGTATGCCCCTGCACTGACTGTAAGCTCTACCCTGCTCCCCGGGTGCTGCTGCGTGTCCAGGCTAGAGCACCCAGTAGCCCAGGGTACTCATCCATGTGGTGGAACAGATTCATATTGCTGGTCCACTAATCACGTATGTGGAGGACCTGTACGTGCTCACTAGCATGTGTTGACATGTCATCTGTGAAGTGGTGCAATACTCTGGATGCAGATGCCTGTGAGATACCCATGATATCCCCAGTTGTGCTGTGTGAGGTACCTGTGGTTAGTACACATAGGACAACACATCCCATGGTATCCACTGTGATGTATTCCCCTCGGCCTGTGTGATATGTTAGGCACAGGTCAACAAGCTGCACTCTGTCCACCCCATAGTGCTCCAACATCCCCAGCCCATATAGACCCTGGTAAGTCACCCTCGGTCAATAAAGTCTTATGTCACCCCAGTAAGGGTTGTTCGGTAGCATACACATCCGCACTGCCCCAGCCCCCTGCACATGTTGGTATATGTTGCCTGCTGCAGCCCATGTCATCTGGTTGCACTGTGTCATGAAATGTCCCTGCAGGTATACACCAGTGGTGTAGAGTGTGGATGAAATGTGTGTATGCTGCTTGCTCACATTAGTGTACTGTTCATGTGCGGGCTGGCCATGTCATCAGCTGATTGTGCTGATCAACACCTGTTTGTGCAGCCTGTACACCCTGACTACCCCACCACTGCTGTCATCCCTCCCAATGTCACCAGGCAGGTATAGACACACACCTAGCTTAGGTTTGCTAAGGCAGGAGCACTCCAGAGGTAAAGTTCTGCAATGTATGTACAGTATGCCTGACCCCCCTCCCATGCTATCAACTATATGCGAGACCTGCACCTTGCTGACTACACACATACACTCCAGGGACCAGCAGCACACCCTGGTGATAAATGTGATACACCATAGTCAACCTCATCTGCATAGTATAGTCTTCTAATGAATAGTTATATGACCCATACCGAACCTCAAAATTATTAACCACTGCTCAGTGTTGCACAGATCCATACACAACTGGCAACAGGTGCATTACTATCACCATATTCGATGTCCCATGGTCTTCCCAGCAACAAAATAACCGGTGTCTACACGACAACAACCCGTGGCCCTGCACACCACAGACGATGTGCATTAACATAACGCCATGGCAGATATACATCGTTATCACGTACAGATCATCCAGCACAAATAGTCAATAGTGCTAAAGTCCCCAGACAGATGTTCACATCAATGTCCAACTCTACATCTACATATATCACATATATTATTTGTAGACATATATACATGGACATATATATAATATATATATATATATATATATATATATATATATATATATATATATATATATATATATATATATATATATATATATGTATATATAGATACACACATATACATGTACACATATGTAGATATGGCATTTATGTCACAACAGTGAACCACATGACAGCAATGCATTAGACAGGAATGGAAAGGAAACCACATGTGCCACCTGCATCATGTAGTGTTGTTAATATCAAGGCACATGTGTTATGTTGCATCACATGGGTCAGACCGTAGCAAGGGTAAGAGTAGGGCTGCAGACAGTTACTCACCAGACCTATTGGCGACTCTGTGTGTTGACAACCCAGTGTCTTGGCAGAATGTGTGGGCTGTGGACATTAAATAGGTCAGCAACAAAAAACATTGGACACATCCTGCAGCTAGCCACACACAGATACCAACACATACAGTATAACTGCCAAACACACACCTGCCATGCCCTGGAATCGAGCATCTACCTGTCTAGTCTACCACACTACAGCATTATGCAGTAACAGAACACGCTACCGAGTTCAGGCATCACTGCACTCCCACAGGCATACTTCTAGGTGGATGACATCATCCGCAAAGGCAAAGATGCCGATAGGGAATGTATGTAGTGTGAGCCGTCTAAAAGCATTACTCTGTCCCCAGGCAGCTGGAAACACACACACACACACACATAGGCACACACCTGGCAGGGATGAGAGTCGAACATACACCTAACTACCTTATGACACTACAGCAATACGCAGATACAGAACACGGTACCGAGATTACTGAACACAGCACTCCCAGAGGCATACTTCTAGGTGGGTAACATCATCCGCAAAGGCAAAGACGCCGATAGGGAATGTATGTGGTGTGAGCCATCTAAAAGCATTACTCTGTCCCCAGGCAGCTGGAAACACACACACACAGGCACACAGGCACACACCTGGCAGGGCTGGGAGTCGAACATACACCTAACTACCTTATCACACTACAGCATTACACAGTTACAGAACGCGCTACCGAGATTACTGAACACAGCACTCCCAGAGGCATACTTCTAGGTGGGTGAAATCATCTGCAAAGGCAAAGACGCCGATAGGGAATGTATGTGGTGTGAGCCGTCTAAAAACATTACTCTGTCCCCAGCCAGCTGGAAACACACACATGCAGGCACAAACCTGGTAGGGCTGGGAGTCGAACATACACCTAACTACCTTATCACACTACAGCATTACGCAGTTACAGAACACACTACCGACATTACTGAACACAGCAGTCCCAGAGGCATACTTCTAGGTGGGTGACATCATCCGCAAAGGCAGAGACGCCGATAGGGAATGTATGTGGTGTGAGCCATCTAAAAGCATTATTCTGTCCCCAGGCAGCTGGAAACACACACACACACACACACACACACACACACACACACACACACACACACACACACACACACACCTGGCAGGGCTGGGAGTCAAACATACACCTAACTACCTTATCACACTACAGCATTACACAGTTACAGAACATGCTACCGAGATTACTGAACATGGCACTCCCAGAGTCATACTTCTAGGTGGGTGAATCATCAGCAAAGGCAGAGACACCTATAGGGAATGTATGTGGTGTGAGCCATCTAAAAGCATTAGTCTGTCCCCAGGCAGCTGAAAACACACACACATAGGCACACACCTGGCAGGGCTGGGAGTCGAACATACACCTAACTACCTTATCACACTACAGCATTACGCAGTTATAGAATGCACTACCAAGATTACTGAACACAGCACTCCCAGAGGCATACTTCTAGGTGGGTGACATCATCCGCAAAGGCAGAGATGCCGATAGGGAATGTATGTGGTGTGAGCCGTCTAAAAGCATTACTCTGTCCCCAGGCAGCTGGAAACACACACACACAGGCACACACCTGGCAGGGCTGGGAGTCGAACATACACCTACCTACCTTATTACACTACAGCATTACGCAGTTACAGGATGCACTACCGAGATTACTGAGCACAGCACTCCCAGAGGCGTACTTCTAGGTGGGTGACATCATCCGCAAAGGCAGAGACGCCAATAGGGAATGTATGTGGTGTGAGCTGTCTAAAAGCATTACTCTGTCCCCAGGTCGCTGGAAACACACACAGGCACACACCTGGGAGTCGAACATACACCTAACTACCTTATCACACTACAGCGATACACAGTTACAGAACACGCTACTGAGATTACTGAACACAGCACTCCCAGAGGCATACTTCTAGGTGGGTGACATCATCCACAAAGGCAAAGACGCCGATAGGGAATGTATGTGGTGTGAGCCGTCTAAAAGCATTACTCTGTCCCCAGGCAGCTGGAAACACACACACACAGGCACACACCTGGCAGGGCTGGGAGGCAAACATACACCTAACTACCTTATCACACTACAGCATTACACAGCTACAGAACGCGCTACCGAGATTACTGAACACAGCACTCCCAGAGGTATACTTCTAGGTGGGTGACATCATCCGCAAAGGCACAGATGCCGATAGGGAATGTATAGAGAGTGAGCAGTCTGCAAGCATATTACTGTCCCAAGGTAGACATAGACACACACATGGCAGTGGTGTGATCGGGGCAACTGAATATCTACGGAGCACTACAACAACACTACATAGATACAGGACGTGCCACAGACAGTACACCCTTCAAGACAGCCAACCAGTGTGCTCAATGTAGGCATGCATAGTGACATTGTAAATGGACATCTGTTGCCTGGATGACCACCATCGCTATACAGGATGTCAATGGCCATGCCCATACACAGAGGCACATCACCGACACAAGGTGTCACTGGGCATGCCCACACGCTTAGTATCACATGTCCGTTTGGAATGTACTGTGTGTCCATCTACACAACAACGTACTGGGCATGCTCACACACCTAGCAGTTGCAAAGGGCCATCTTGCATGCACACGAATTCTAAACACAGAATGGTGTGGTTTGGCATCTTGCATGCACACGGATTCTAAACACAGAAGGGCGCAGTTTGGAATGTACTGTGTGTCCATCTACACAATGGCATACTGGGCATGCTCACATGGCAGTTGCAAAGGGCCGTCTTGCATGCACACAGATTCTAAACACAGAAGGGCGCGGTTTGGAATGTACTGTGTGTCCATCTACACAACGGTGTACTGGGCATGCTCACACACTTAGCAGTTGCAAAGGGCCTTCTTGCATGCACACGGATTCTAAACACAGAAGAGCATGGTTTGGAATGTACTGTGTGTCCATCTACACAATGGCGTACTGGGCATGCTCACACACTTAGCAGTTGCAAAGGGCCATCTTGCATGCACACGGATTCTAAACACGGAAGGGCACTGTATGGTGTTACTGTCCCCATGTACCTGAAGGCCACTCACATGTATTGACCAGTACACACTTAGGAGCCATCACAGATGTCTCCGGTGCAGATCACAGAGGTACACACCGCAGTCTACAATGTAGCCTTCAGACATCACCATGTCGTTGGACCAGCAATACACAGTCATACATTACCACAACACTGTGTGACTCATGACCAGTGGACTGTACATAGGTCTACAGCAACTGTGCAGACTACACATGTACCAACAGGGTTCCATCATGTGTTATGCATTGCAATGATACCACTGTAATAACCAGGTCGGCTCTACACATACTAGGGGCCCTGGGTCTTACACAGCTGTGACAGATGACTGTTACTGTACACCCAAGAACACACATGTTTGGATATGACATACATGTAATCACAGTGGATATGTGCATGGACCACACACACAACACATATGTACATAGCATAGCTTTTGCTGTCCTCCGTGCAGACAAGTGGCTACAGCAATCACACACATGCAAATGGAAGGTGGGTCCATGGCTGTTGAATGCTAACAGTACATGAGGTAGCAATGTTGACCGAGGACACATTCCCTCTGTACTAGTTACCCATAACACCCATCATATCATACAACAGTCCATGTGTTATGTATGTCATCACACATGTCCACCAATTGCAATGCATACAAACATGGCTACATGACAGGCATGTAGGACCAACACACATGTACAACTTGTAGTGCGCATGCAGCTACCATGCATGTGCAGTAGCTGATGTATGTAACTCATCTGTGCCTAACTACAACATGCAGTTGCAATGCAGCCCCATCATTGACACCTGTATATGGTGACATACTGACAGTACGGTAGGATTTACATCAGGTATGGATGGATGTGTACATAAAGTGGTGATCCACCTGTGCAGATGGATGTTTGCTGGGGACGGCTCACAGGTGTGTCACACGCCATCCTACTATTACATGTGCAAACAGTAAGCTATGTTACTGTTACTTGACGGTGAAGACATAAAACCTACACAGCGGTCAGGTGTTACTGACTGTACGTCATTTGACACCTGTAACACTTACCTCCTCCCGTGTGTATATAGCAGCACAATTTCCGGACGTAGCGTTGGTACACATAATGCGGCCAATACTGCTGCATGTCTGTCAGACGTATCATCATATAGCAGGTATATCATTCACAGTACTGCCATGTGTGTTTGCTTGTGTGACCATATATGCCACATATGGTGGAGAATACATCCCAATTGTTACACACCCCTGTACACTGTTGTAGAGATCTGTACATACTGCAGTGTGGAAAACATGACGTAGGCAGGAGTGGTGTGTGTATCACACACATCAGCTATCCATATGTGTATGACATTTGTGGTCTCCACAGTGT